>NC_084483.1:170373661-170676691 GCF_030035675.1 Rhineura floridana | reverse complement strand
TTCATACAAAATAAAAAGCTTTTTTTTTAAAAAAAGAGATTTTATACTTCTTTCTTTTTCCAAATTATTAGGAAGTATATGCAGTGCTTTTAATTTTCACAGTCACCTTTCTTCAAATAAATTTTGGGGGAAATGCATTTGGTATTAAATCTTTGAGATTGTGCATATCTTTCCAGATACATGTGATTTTGGATATATTATTTAGAGGAGGTATAGTGACCTACAGAAGAGTAACTGAAAAAACTCAGACACGTATGCTAATAATGCTAACACAGCAAATGTCAGTGTGGGTGTAAACACAGCAAAGAAATGGGTGCTTACTGTGGTATAAAGATATTGTTACTATGTATCTGAAATTAGGAATGACAGAGAGACCCTCAAACTAGTCTCCATCATTCAATTTTCAAAAGATACATATTGCACTGTCTAATCCTCAAACTAAATCTAAATCTATGTTTGTTGAATGTCCTCTGCAATTAACTAGGAGTGCATTCCATACTACAGAACTAATACCCTGGTCAACTCTCATAAATTTCTGTGAACACTGAAGAAACTTGTCAGTTATCCTGGGATCAATAGCTAACGAAACAAAAGAAATATTAATAATTGTCCAGAATACATTGTGTAAGACTTTTCCCACTCATGAACAACAGGTAGCAAATGATGGTTGCTTCCATGCCATTTAGGTTAATATTTTCAAAAGGTTAATTTGGTCATGTTTGGTAGATATGTGCAGGAATTTCACAGGGGAAGACTTGGTGAGCACCCTTGGGCACCCTGTAAGGTAAAACGTGAGACCTGAGACTTGCTTTCTGGGTTTGTAAGGCCTGTTGGCCAGGTAAAGGTCACCTTTGGGGCTAACCTGCAACTCCCACTTGAAGTTGTGAGGCTCTGAGATGGGGTGGATCAGGAAGGCCTCCCTAACTACCCTTAGGGGCTGGTGAAAGGGGAGTAAGCTTGAACCTCTCCCTGTTCATGTGGCAGGGTTATCCTCACTCGACTGGTGTTTCACACAACCACTCTGCAGATCATTTGCATAATTATTCCTTAACTAGCTTCATGTAAACAAACATGGCCTTTGTTTTACCCACATTTCACCTTGAATAAGAAGGAGGAGTCATTCTTTATCATTGGGCAATGGCTTATCAGCTACTGAACATTTTTTAGTAGGGAACCTGTTGCTCTCTGGATGTTGTTGGACTACAATTTCCATCATCTCTGACCATTAAACTGAAGTCTAACAATATCTGGAGGGCTAAAGTTTTCCCATCCTTGCTTTAGAGGATGAGCTACTTGGAAAGGGCAGATTACTTCCCAACTCCATCTTGATCAATGTGCTTTTGCTTTTCAGAAGCAGTGCAGAAGCAAAAATGAAATAAAGATAGCTGGGATGCTACTTATGGAGACAAGTGCCATGCAGTGATCAAGGAATCCCAGTAACACTCTAGATAGCATGAATAAAGTCCAATACATATAAGGCCAGATTCACTAATAGGCAAAAAGCCTTGCAGTTTAAGAATGTACCTACAGCCCACAGATATTTCTATCAAACTTTAAAAAGCAGGGAAATTGGGCAGCTATAGTGAATGCACCAGGGGAGCAGGAGACCTGACCTCCTCTCTGAGATATTGGACTGCCCTACAAATTTGTCAAAATGCAAACACAAGTTGGGTTGGTCTTTCACAGTCCAATCCACTTGCTGTGTAGCTTGGAAGAATTTGGTAACGTGCCGGTGACTCTTAGACACTTTACTTTTTGGGAAGCCGGGTCCCAGCAGGGTCTCCAGTATCCTGCAAGCCAATCAGTATGAAGAGTCTTCTAACATGCTTCCTTTTCCTTTCCTGCTTGCTGGGCCAATCAGAGTGAAAGGAGGTAAGTGAGCTACTGAGAAGACTTCTCAATGGCTAACATTCTTCCCTTTCATGCTTATTGGCTCCTAGATATTCTGTTGTTATGGGAGAAGGCATTAACAAGGATCTTATTCTCAACTCAGCAGCAAAAAAAGGGGAGGGGGCAAGGCTGTGACTAACATGAAAGGACCCTGCACTTCTGAATTTACCACTACACTACTGTGTCTAATATTTTGCCTTTTCAACTGGCGAAATAGAAACCTGAAGCAGCTCCCTACCTCAAAGACTGCTGTGAGGATGTATACACTGACAGTTGTAACAGTGACACTTTGCACAAAGTAGTAATACTTTATCACGACAACCTAAAGTCATCAGGGGGCACAAACCTCAGGCAGAGGGGAAGCTTCTTGCTCCCAAGTTCAAGTCCAGTCTCTGCTAGTGAGTTGACCAGGACAGGATATATTCAAGAGCTATGGCTGCATGTTCTGCAAAAACCCAGGCATCATGCAGTGGTTTGCTTTTGAACTCCAAAGGCCACTGCTGAGTGCTGCTAAGTGGGGAAAGAGATATACAGTAACACCCTTATTGTAGGGGATTTTAAAAAGTTGCAACAGGAGCATAGTAGATACTTCTTCAGTATTGTGCAGATGCCTGGCTGCTGAGTGGACAGCAGCATCTAGCACAGGCCACTAAGTCATCATCAATGCCAGATAATATTATCCACTTGGTAGCCACGCACCTATATATTGCTGCAGGGGTGAGACTGCGCTGGGATCATCAAGGGGCTAGCTTTTCCACGTCACCCCCCCCGATCTTTTTTACATCCTTTACTAGGGAGATTAATGTATTTTGCTTTTATTTGTTTTTGATGCTTTTTTAAAATGTTAAGATTTTCTTCTCTTACATTTTTGCAAATTATATTATTCTTTTCTTTCTTGTATTTTGTATTTGTGTGTATTCTTTGTAAGCTGCCTTGGGGGCCTTTTTGACCAAAAGGTGATAACATAATATAACATAACATAAACAACGTAAAGCTGAAGTAGAAGTTTTGGTGCCAGAGAACCACCATGTCAGTCGGTGCTGACTCTAAGGGATCCTGGGAGCCCACCTACCTCATGAATTATGCAGTACAGCTCCTTTGGGCATAAAGGTCTTGCAGCAGTCCAGCTTCTCCTGCTACTGAATTTTAAAAGATTGCTCTGTTTTCCTGTGACAAAAGTATGTTTTTGTCATTCCTGATTAATCCCCCAGATTAATGTTTAGAAAGGTCACTTTTTGGCACTGATCAGATTTGACAAAAGTAGTTTCAAGCTAAGTAATGTCTAACTATTTGTAAGACTCGTCATGCTTCTTTTTTTAGAAATGGCGTTTAGATTAGCTATAGGGCTAATTTATTGTCTTGTAACTCCTTTCTGGGACTTGCATGCAGTATTTGAATCACATAAAAGAAAATCATATGCATATCAGGTTTCCAATAACTGATCTCATCCAGGAATGGATGCCAAATTATCTAATTCTGGCTGTAAGGGTTGAGGTTAACTCCTTATGCTCATAGTTGTTGCTGTTCAAAGTGGTTTTGCTGCTGATTTGATGTGTATGCCTGCTCCACGGCTAACACAGTTTTCACTCTGTTTGGATCAGCATAATCTCTGATGGAGTACTTTACTATCAGACCTTATGGAACTTGATTTTTCAAGCTGCTCCAAATACCACTACTGACACTGTAAAAGGAAATAGCAAAGATCCTTATAAGCTGTTCATGAGACCTCAAATCGTCTGATAATCAAATCCTTGTAGGAGCCCAAGTACATTCACCTCAAGGTTCAGCTGCGTTGACTTCAATCAAAATTACTCATAACGTGCATGAGAAGAATTGGCTACAAAAATATCCACTGATCTCGTAGGAAAGAATGAGAAATATGCTTGTTTTGTACACTTATACATAGTAGATTCCCAGAACTGGAAGATACCTCTTGAATCAACTAGACTAATGTCCTAATACTACCATAGCCCCCTAGACTGTATGAATGTCTACCCGTAGATGGTCAGGGCTCTATATGCACATACAAAAGTGGGTTGAGTGACCAAGAACTATATAGTAGGGATGGAAGGATCTGTCAATTTAAGTCCTCTCAGTTTCTTAGTTTCCAATAGTAAATTCCATATTCCACATTTCTACAGCATTTCTGATTTAAAAAAAAAATCCTCATGAAAATTCTCCTGAATTTTAGTATGAAGTTCTCCTAATAAACATATTTTTGTAGGCACTTTGACTAATGTACACATTTTTGCAAGCAATTTCTCATCAAATAATGCATTTTGTATGTTATTTTCACTAAAATATTAATTTTTATGCACATTTCCCCCTAATATATGCATTTTTGTAAACATTGTTTGGTTGGCAAACTGCATTGCAAAATTCAAATAAGTGAAAATTTCAAAGGATGGCTGTATTTCGGTTCTCATATTGTTTTGGAAAGTGCAAATTTTATAGATTTGGTTTGACATGTAAGCTAATCAAATTTCTTGCCCATCCCTACTGTATAGTACTGATAGTTCATATCCCTTGTGTTCTGCCTTGCAGAGATGAGGGTCTGAAGAGTACAAGTAAGTAATGAATACCAGCAGACTGGGCAACAACATGGTATGAAATATTAGAACCAGGTCATTCAACAAATGTGTGTCTGAATGCACACAGTAAGGTAAACATTCAGCTAGAGAACATAACAAGTGAAATGAGAAATCACAGATAAAGCCAGCAGCAATTCATATGATTGCAGATGCTTGAAAAAAGTGTTGCCATCATCCTGGAAACTGCTGTCAGCTGCACCTATGAACAACCAATTCACACACTGTGCTGTCCATGTGAATGTGTATGCGGGACTGTCAAAACTGCTTGCATGAAAAAGTGGCCTATGTGAATCAGTCAATGTGAGATAAAGACAGAATAAACAAATACATTTAATAGAAATAGCATAAAACTTTGTCCCTTTTCTTTCTCCAGTGTTTCATCCCTGGACAAATACCTAAACTACTGATTAGCTTCCCATTTACGCAATTCATTGAAGAAAGCTATTGAGGAATTTTTAAAACTATGATTCCCCAAGACTAATGTTAACATATTGCAGGCCACCACTAAGCAATCCATATTAGGTAAGTCACTCTAAACAGGCAGCAGCAATTAACAGGGTTACTCTGTTTGTTCATATAATAGGGCCAAAGCCTTTTGAAGCACTTCAGAGCACTTAACTAAAGTAAACAAGCACTTGAACTTTGAATATCTAACATGAGGAGCTATTGATAAGTATTACTTTACTTGGCAAATTTTGGTCACTAGCAACTTTAATCCAACAATCTTGGGGACAATTCGGACATCACTAGCTGAGGTAGTACATACATCTTATATGACTTCAAGACCTCAGTATGCATATGAGGAATTGCTTGTTTAAAAGCACTTGTCACAGTCACTTCAGAAGATAATGATGGGGAGGAAAGGGATGTATGTATAACCCTTCCCTGCCTTCTAGTTTTCCCCCTCAGCGCTCCTTACCCAAGGTAGTTCCCTTGTTATAATCGTGGGTTGCCAGACATGAATTTGGAAAGGTGAACACACATCTGGAATCCTGCAGGGCAATAAGCAGGTTTGTGGTTGTAGTAGAAGGAGGTGAAATGGGAATGTGACAGATGGGGAAGGCTTTACGTAACACTACATTCAAAATTGTCGTCTTCCAAAGGTACTTTTCCTTTGAAAAACTGTGGTTTTCCTTACATCACATTTTTCTGTAACATGTAGTTCAGCACTTAGAGCAAATTACACATTTATTTATTTATTTTATTTATTTATTGCATTTGTATACCACCCCATAGCAGATGCAGTAGAGATACTCTACTAATTCAAATTACAGTAATCCCCATGTTTCTGAATACTCCCCTATTTAACACAGTCCCTCCTTGTAGAAACTGGTCCATCAAGGAAAAATGTTCTGAACTACGCTTCTCATCAATATACCTGTTTTTTTGACAAAGGAAATATTTATTTGGAGGTGCATTCAAAATCATGATCCCCAGAAGCAATATTAACATGGCACATACCCAGAATGTCTCTACCACAGTATTTTACATATAGATCATCCGATAAACAAATTCCAAAGCAAGTTTTCTAATTTCCCTGCTATTTATTTATTTATTTATTAGATTTATATCCCACCCTTCCTTTCCGTAAGAGCCCAGGGCGGTAAACAAAAGCACCAAAAACACTTTCAAATCATAAAAACAGACTTTAAAATATATTAAAACAAAACATCTTTAAAACATTTTTTTAAAAGCTTTAAAAACATCTTAAAAAAAAAAGGTTTTAAAACATATTAAAAAGCAATTCCAACACAGATGCAGACTGGGATAAGGTGTCTACTTAAAAGGCTTGCTGAAAGAGGAAGGTCTTCAGTAGGCACCGAAAAGATAACAGACATGGCGCCTGTCTAATATTGAGGGGGAGAGAATTCCAAAGGGTATTTAGTCACAAATCTATGTAATACTACACTCTCTCACACAGTGTTGATATCTCATACTATTTCACATAGAAAAGAATTTGGGATGATGTGGTGATAGTGATGCAATGAAAATGAATTAGCAATTGAGGTTAAAGTCTTGCATTCTGAAAATTGTCAGTTCTTTATATGCTTTTTATGAGATCTATGAGATCTATGAAATCAACAGAGATTATGTCACCACCACTAACCCAAACAACATGTATATTGTCCTTCTGAGTCTTGTCAGGCACCTGTTCAGAGCAGAGGCCACACAAGTCCAGTTGAAATTTGCTTTGAACCTTGCAGAACTCACTGGCTAACAATATGAACACATTAAACCGCTAAAAAAAGTACATAGATGCTCACAGGGAACAATTACAAAACACCATATCACCATGATGATGATTCCTATTTTTAAGAGCATATAGAACACTTGACTGGGCAACTCAATTGGCTGCACAATTTAATTAATTTTGCAGATTCATTTATACCCTGTTTTTACCAGCACATTGTTCTACTGATGTGCATGGCAAGGTATGTTCCTGGTCACCCACATTCAATGCAATGCTCTTAAAGCCAGCTTTCTTGCTTACTCTATAACCATCAGTAATCTAATCATTTTCTCACATAAATGTCTAACTGAGCCAATGAAGGATCTGATCTGCTAGCAGAAATGGGGAAGGTAATTTTTATCAATTCCTTCTGCAGTGCCCATTTTGCCTCTGGTCTAGAGGGTCTCCCAACCCTTCAGAGCAGATTCAGGAGGCACAAGGGCCTCCAGAGAAAAGGGGGAAATTAGTGAAGGACCTCCCCCCTTCTGCTGGCAGGATCATCACACAAGCCAAACTACTTACGATACAAGTCTCTTCCAAACAAAAGTGGTGGCTCAGTTTTAAGTCAGACTATAACTCCATGCACATAATTTCTAATTTTATAATATATTGATGTTTATCATGCATTTAACATATTATCATTATAAGGAGACGTGTGCTATCAAATGTGCAACCACTGATTTCAGCCAAGCAGAGATAGAGTTGCAGTCTAAGATTCTTGCTGATTTTCAATTCAACATCTATTTTTTGATGCTATGGTACTGAGTCAGTCCCACTGCCATGTGATAAAATATGCTAAGCACATCTCATGTAAGAAACAGATTTTCAAATTCTTAGAAATACTATTATTATTGGGTTTAATGCATAAAATGGCTAAGTAATTTAAATGTTTGAAAAAGAAAACAGTCTTTCCTGGAGTTTATGAAGTGGTCAGCTATTTCTCATAATGATTAATTGTGAATAATCATTTCAAACATGAGCATCTAGGAGCATATGCTCTATACAACTAATGCTGTGAGGGAGCTCATATTAACCAAACTAAAGGGTTCAGTTTTCATCACAGCCTGCATTTTTACACCAGCAAAAGTCCACTGGGAATCATTCCTGGTTTTCACTGGTGAAATTGACCTATACTTTGGGCACCCTTCTGTTAGGTGGGATAAGTCAGTGTTCACCAGAACCTTCCTTTAAAAAAAAAATCTGGTAAAGCTGCCATGTTGAGCTAGAGGTTTAGCTATGAAGGCAAAAATGCAATGGAAGAAGACAGAGTTTCCTGTTTCCCAGCTTTGTACAGGACTGGTCACATTTCATTGGCTGATTATATTAAGTTCAAAGAATAAATATGAAGAGCTGCTGCAGGCAGGATTATTTTCTACAGTTGCACCATCATGCATCAAGGAGCAAATCTTACTTTCTCTAATATGTGTTAAGTGAATTATGCATCCCAGCTCAAACCTACTTCAGATGGTACCATAGTGGTGTTGCTGAAACTAGAAATAGAAAGAGGTTCCTAACCAAATGAAAAACCAAAAAGCTCACTGGTTTTGAGCAAATAATTCATGCTAGTTACTATCAGCAAAAGTTTGGTCTTACATGTTCATGGAACATTAATGGCTAATACGTGGCAGACATCACCAAGAGCATGGCAGGTAGGGGTGCAATAAAATACCCTGGGATAAAATTTTTGGAAAGCAGTATGGGAGTATCCATTAATTCTAATATAAAAGAAATGTGTAAGTTGCCAGAACACTGGTCTATAACATGTTGAAAGTTCTAATATATGAACAAAAAATATGACTGCCAGGTGTTGGCAACATTGCAGGAAAAGAGGAACATATTAGCATATGTGATGGAACTGTGTTGTTACCTCCAACTTTCCTGGAGGTATTACTAAATATTATTGGATGCCCTACACCAGCAGACTCTATCCTGGGTCTACTCACTGTAGATACCAAGTTACAATATAGCTCTACAGGAAAGTTTTATTCTTTTGATAGTGGCCAAATATCATTGGGCTGGATCCAAATTTGCATGAATGACTTTTTCCTCATGCAACTAATGTTCCCTACAGCCCTCCACAAAGAGGCTTGCATAAGGGTAAGGGAACACTTCTGAACAGCATGGACTAGAGTGCTTAAGTTTGTGGTGGAAGGGGAAGAAATGCTCCAAATTTGGTGGAGGACTTTGCAAAAGCAGAGCTGTGCCCACTGTCCATCCTGTACTGTTCATGAGGGTCATAAGAACATAAGAACATAAGAAGAGCCTGCTGGATCAGGCCAGTGGCCCATCTAGTCCAGCATCCTGTTCTCACAGTGGCCAACTAGGTGCCTGGGGGAAGCCCGCAAGCAGGACCCGAGTGCAAGAACACTCTCCCCTCCTGAGGCTTCCGGCAACTGGTTTTCAGAAGCATGCTGTCTCTGACTAGGCTGGCAGAGCACAGCCATCATGGCTAGTAGCCATTGATAGCCCTGTCCTCCATGAATTTGTCTAATCTTCTTTTAAAGCCATCCAAGCTGGCGGCCATTACTGCATCTTGTGGGAGCAAATTCCATAGTTTAACTATGCGCTGAGTAAAGAAGTACTTCCTTTTGTCTGTCCTGAATCTTCCAACATTCAGCTTCTTTGAATGTCCACGAGTTCTAGTATTATGAGAGAGGGAGAAGAACTTTTCTCTATCCACTTTCTCAATGCCATGCATAATTTTATACACTTCTATCATGTCTCCTCTGACCCGCCTTTTTGTCTAAACTAAAAAGCCCCAAATGCTGCAACCTTTCCTCGTAAGGGAGTCACTCCATCCCCTTGATCATTCTGGTTGCCCTCTTCTGAACCTTTTCCAACTCTATAATATCCTTTTTGAGATCCAGTAATGATGATGAGTCTTTGTGGATAGCACAGGGGGAAGAGAAAATAGGGGGGGGGGGAATCATTTGTGCAAGACATCTTACTTGGAATCCAACTATTAAACATACCTGAAAAAGCCATTTTAATAAACAGCAGATAGATAAGCTGTAGCATATTCTCAATATGTAGAAGCACATTAACTGAAGGCAGGCAAGAACGGGACTCATCCAGTGGATTTTCTAATCACATGGACTATGTTTCTCAAATTAAATGAACTACGTAACAAGAATTATCACAAATAAATGCACTATGATTTATTTACTATTATTTATTTACTTTAGGGCAGCTTTAGCTACTTGCTTTTTTATTTATGTAATGTATGGTATGCTTACTATTGTGTTTGATTGCTCTCTGTAGTAGATGAGTAAGTAACGAAAGGGTTAAATAATTTGAGGATATATTATTTCTTCTCTTGTAATATGGTTTACCTTTCTTGAACCAGAGTGGTGTAGTGGTTATAATGTTGGACTATGACCTGGGAGACTAGGGTCCTAATTCCCACACAGCCATGAAGCTCACTGGGTGACCTTGGGCCAGTCACTGCCTCTCAGCCTCGGAGGAAGGCAATGGTAAACCACCTCTGAATACCACTTATCATGAAAACACTATTCATAGGGTCGCCATAAGTTGGAATCGACTTGAAGGCAGTCCATATCCATTTTTTTCTTGTGATATGGTTTGAACTGTAATTTTAAAAAATATATGCAATGAATTTGCTTGGGGGTTGTTTTGTTTCTAAAAAAGGAGATTATAAGTGTGTTCTATCCACAAAAACCTAATTAGAGAGCAATGTCCTGTTTCCTGTTTTGTTTGTATTGTGGAAAACTACATGATTCCCCTTGTCCTATCAACAAAGTAATGGCCCTTACCATAAAGATAGCATTATTTGAGCCACCTATGCTTAGTTTTTTTAAAACCTCTTATTATCCCCCCCTTCCTGGGCATATTCTTTCTCTTAGGCTGCAATCCTATACACATTTACCTGGGAGTAAGCCCCACTGAATTCGGTGGGACTTATCTCTAAGTAGACATGTATAGGATTGCACTGTTAACAGACATCGTAGGCCAACAATTATTCAAACGAATATATACAATGCACATTATTTATTTATTTATTAGATTTATATCCCGCCTTTCTGCCCAGTAGGAACCCAGGGCACCATGCAATTTAGTTATTTGCCATGCAGAAGTAGGCAGTTCCAGGGCTGCTTGAGAACATACCAGTAACTTTCCAAGGAAAGATGAGAAGCAAGCGATAGTGCTAAACTATGTGAGAGACTAAACTGTGTGTCTTTCAAAACAAAACAAAACAAATCAGTTGCACAAGCTGCAAGTTTAAGCAAAGAACCAGTGCAGGACAGGATGAGGCTACTTGATCCTTTTCTTCTGGCCATTCTTCTTCTCTCTTTAGCTGCTTTGTGCTCCATGGAAAAGAGACTTGAGTACTCAAATATTCTTCTCTCACAGGTAGAAGTGTTGCATATGCGGGCAATGTTTAGCTGGGCAGGGTGAGGCGAGGCAGCAACATTTGTATGTGAAAAGATTGTGCAGCCTTCTCTCCATCCACCACCGCTGACCTTCTATTCAAAATGCATCTGGTTTTGGTTTTTTAAAAAGGGCAAAAATGTATATAGGGGTGGACCTAGAATAGCCTCTGAAGCAGTATATAGACTAACAGGAAACTTTTCCTATTATCACTTAGAAATGTCAAGGTATTTAAATATAGAATCTCAGCCAAAGTTGTAGTCATATACCGATGACGATCAATCAGACACTAACATTATTATAAGAGATGCTACATGCCTTGCACTTTTCTTTCATTTGCTATTCAGTTAAAAGGAAATAATACAAATACTGCAAATGTGAAAAGCAATTTACTTGATTTTTTGTAATGCAGCTACAATAAATTGCTGCTTTTCTGTACATTAGGTATCACTCTAACCATTAAGCTGTCGGAGCTGTCTATTTCTTATAACAGGAGTGGTTAAACTGTGGCCCTCCAGATGTTGTTGGGCTCCAACTCCCATCATTTGCAGCCAGCATGACCAATGCTCAGGGAGTTGTAACATCTAGAAGGCCACAGGTGAATCCCTGCCTTATAGCTTATATATATAAAAACCCATATTGTAGTAGTTTAAGTATTCAGGCAGGAATCACCACTATTTCTTATATGGTTAAGAAGAATGTGATAATTATCCATTTCATAGTAACTTTGAGATCAATACTGGTCCAAAGGCATTCTCTCTCCTTATATGAACTCATGACACTGCCTCATATTTCTAGGTTGTTGCTCCATCTAACCCAGTACGAGCTACTCTGTCAGTGTTTCTCCAAGTCAAATGAAGTGCCTCACCCAGTTTAGGAATAGGAAACTTTTTTTTCCTGTTCAGAGCCACATAACATCAGCAAACACAGCTGAAGGCAGTAATGGGTAGACTCAGAGCCAAAAGTGGCAGGGCCACTCTCCCCCACTCTCTGACACCTTCCTCACTGTGTTTTCCTCCCTGCCTTGTGGACTACCAGGGAGAAATCAGCCTTGCCAGAGGTCTGAGCTGATTGCTCACAAAGAGCAATGACTTCTCAGCTAACTTCTCTTGCTTTTATAGGAGATTCAATTCCCAAAAATAACATTTATGGCTCACAATCCACAGTTTGGCCAACCCTCATATGTGAAAACATCAGTTGGTTGGACCAGTCTACAATAACCTACAGTCCATAGGCCCCTAGATGGGCTTCAGTGCATCCATGAACTGGGCACAAAACCAATAACAATTTCCTATGCAATGAAATAAATTGTATTTATTTATTTATTTATGGGGGTCCATAGCTTTCATCAGATTCTCAAAGGGGTCCGTGGCCCAAAAAAGGTTAAGAACCATTGCTTTAAGTTGTGAATATCTTATTAATCTATAGATGGCCAAGGAAGTAGTGACCAACTTGGATGTCTTGAAAAGAGGATTAGACAATTCATTGAGTTTAAGGCTACCAGTCATGATTAGGGATGGAAGAATCCTTCAGTTTCTTGTTTCTTGTTTTCCTATTCTTAAATTCAGTTTTCCACATTTTGGGAGCAATCTGTTAATTTAAAAAGAAGAAATTCTCATGAAAATGCATCAGCATTTTAGTGTGAATTTCTCCTAATAAACACCTTTTTGAATGCTTTTTTAATTAATGTACACATTTTTGAAGCAATTTTCCTTAATATATGGTTTTATATGTTAATTTCACTAATATATTTATTGTTATGCACACTTTTCTCTAATGTATGCCATTTTATAAACATTGTTTGATCAGAGAACTCCATCACAAAATTTAGATAAGTGCGAATTTCGAAGGATGGCTTTGTTTTGGTTGTCCTATTGTTTTGAAGTGTGCAGATTTGATAGATCTACTTTTAAATGCAAACTGAATCAAATTTCTTATCCATCTCTAGTCATTATGGCTATACACAATCTCCATTTTCAGAAGCAGTATGCCTCTGAATACTTCCTGGGGATCATGAGTGGGGGAGGGTTATTTTGCCCATGTTCACCAGATGCCTATGCAAAGCCCACAAGCAGGACCTGAGTGCACAGCCATTTGATTAGCCACTGTGAGCAGCAGCGTCACTAGGGGGGTGCAGACCGCACCAGGTGACACCATCAGAGGGGGTGACACCCAGAGCTGCCCCAGGCAGTTTTTTCTCTATCTTCAGCCCTGCAGTGGCCATCTCGCCAGCCACTTCTCTCTTGGGGAATCTCCTGCTCTTCAGCTGCAGAGCGGTTTTTTCCCCCATCCTGCCTGCCCTGCCCGCTCATCAGCTGTGAATTTTAGGCAGGAGGTTTGAATCCCCTGTCTGCTCTTGGGCTGCATGCCTGAGTGGCTTCCCAGGCAGGATGGGGGGAAAACCACTCTGCAGCCAAAGAGTGGGAGATTCAAACCTCCAGCCCAGGCAAGCGCTGCTTCTGTAAACCCGCTGCATGCAGCAGGTTTACAGAGGCAGTGCCAGTGGCGTATCAAGGGGGGTCGGGTGCAGTCAATCAGGGGGTGCAAGATGGAGTAGGGTTACCAGGTGTCCAATTTTCGGCTGGAGTTTCCAGTTTTGGGGGGTCCCCTCCGGGTCTCCAGCTAACTTACCTTAATCTCCAGACTCTCAGCTTCAATTTAAAAAAACCCTAAGTTTCTAGGTCATCTGGTTCCCGAGATATACACCAAAACGTCAGCCCCCCGCAACTGTTTAATCTGTTTTTAACCCATCTGTATAGCAGCTTTTAGCCAGAGCTTGGAAAACTTACATTTTTAAACTACAGCTCCCATCAGCCCCAGCCAGCATGGCCACTGGATTGGGCTGATGGGAGTTATAGTTAAAAAAAAACTTTTCCAAGCTCTGGCCTCTAATCCCGCCCTTTCAGGATTGTAGCCAATAAGGGGAGCCAGGCTTGTGATTTGTTGACCCAGGCAGTGCTTAGGCTTCATTACAACATCAAAATGGTGGTTTTGAGGTCTTCAGTTTGAGTAAGTAAGAATATGGGTTAAAGTTTTTTTTCTCTCTTGTGTGTAGCACGCAGTCAGACCCTGGGCTGTTGGAGAGGACAGTGCTTTGAAAACCTTTCCAATATGAAAGCTTTAATCCAATACTTGCTTTTGTGGGAGTAAAGGAATGCTGATCCCATGTACCTGGAGTAATCCCCATTGAATTCATTAGGACTTACTTTTGAGTAGACACGGTTAGGATTGTGCTGTAAATTAATGGGACTTCTGAGTAAACATAACAAAGAATTGTGTTTGTAAATCTTTCCCTCCCTCTCCAATCCTATTTTTAAAACAATTACGCAGTTCTGCAATGACCAACTGGTTTGACAATAAACTATTATGTGGGGTGTATTTTTACAAGTGTGTGTGTGTGGAGTCTTTCACTAAGCCTAAAATTATTTCTGACGATTTGTGTGTCTGTGGCTTCATGTGAGAGGAGCTTTTCAAAGCTGAAACTTATAAAGAACTATTTGCGATCTACCATGGGACAGTCAAGGCTTTCCGATCTTGTGATATTATCAATTGAAAGTGAGTTGGTGAAAGGCATTGATTTCGATGAAGTGATTCACAAGTTCGCAGCTTTGAAGGCCAGGAAAAGAAAGTTCTGATTTAGTCGAGACGTTCACTAAGTGCTGAAATGCTTGTGTATTTTTATTTATTTTTATAATTTTTTTTGGTATTATTTCATTTATGAGTATATTTCCATATGCATTTGTCTACAACTTCTACATTATTTGGACCATTATTGATTATGCAAACCTAATCCATTAATGTATCTCATGTAACGGTAAAGTTTAATGTTAAAATGAACATAATTTTGATGTAGTTCTTAAACGTTTTTACTTCGAATTCTATTGTTTTCTTACCGAATTTTCACTTTAACCACATGAAATTATGTATAAATGTAAATACATTTAGGCTGTGCGTATTATATTGTAGTTTAAAGGTGTAATTTTAATTTCGCTAGTTGTTTATGTCACTACTATTGCCATTACATTCAGTGATATACGGGAATTACGATTTACGAGTAACATTAGTACAGAAAACATTACTAAGGATTCTGTATGGTCTGGTATGGGAGGAGGTCCATAGGGGTGACACCATGAGTTATCGCACTGGGTGACACCAACCCTAGTGACGCCACTGACTGTGAGATCAGAATGCTAGACTAGATGGGTCTGATCCAGCAAAGCTCTTATTATATTCTTAGCCTGAAGGTGGCACAAGGATTAGAAATTTTTGGCATGCCAGGATACAAGCAGGGAGAACCATGGAACAGATCATAGCAGAGTCAGACCGACGTATCTGCCTGCCTCTAATGAGTGGTGCTGCTGCCTGCTCCTGAGCATAGTATCTTAGGCACTTTGGGGTCTCAGTAGATAGTTCAATGAAAAGAATTTAAAATAAAACTGTCAATATCAAAATGCCATTATGCAAAACAATTGTGCAACTACACTTGGAATACTGGGTGGCTCCAACCAGCACAAGGGGATTTCCACCCCTCTCGTCCCCCTACATGCACACCATCTCCAAATCTGCTCTGGAGGCTTACAGGAACCCCCAGATCAGATTTAGGAGGCACACCAGGGGAAGAGAGGGGGAGAACATTCCACTGCACAAGGAAAAATCATTGTGCTGATGGAACATATGACTTAGTGCTATGTTGAATACAGCACGGTCTATACAACTGCAGTTGTGTCACCTCAAATAGAATACTGTGGAGATGGAAAACATTCAGAAAAGGGCAACCAAAATGATAAGGGGAAGGAGCAACTGCCCTATGAGGAAATGTTACATTTGGGCCTTTTTAGTTTAGAGAAAGGGTGAGTATAAAATATGCATCATATGGAGAAAGTAGATAGAGAGAAAAAAATCTCCCTCTCTCATAACACAAGAACTCGAGGACATCCAACGAAGCTGAACGTTGGAAGTTTCAGGACCAACAAAAGAAAGTTCTTCACACAGCGCATAGTTAAACTATGAAATTCAGTTCCACAAGAGGTAGTGATAGCCATCAACTTGGATGGCATTAAAAGAGGATTAAACAAATTCATGGAAAATAAGGCTATAAATGACTACTAGCCACAATGGCTAGGTTCTACCTCCACTGTTGAAGGCAGTATGTCTTTGAATACCAGTTGCTGGGAATCATGTGGGGAAAATGTTGTTGCACTCAAGTCCTGCTTTCAGGTTTCCCACAAGCATCTGGTTGACCACTGTGAGAGAAGGATGCTGGATTAGATTGGTCATTGGCTTGATCTAGTAGGCTCTTCTTACGTTCAGTGCTGCTTTTTTGACTTGAGGAATGCATATTGTTTTAGTGGCAAAGTCCACTAATGCAAGAGAAGTGGATTCAGTCTTCTCCAATTTCCCCTACACACAAACAGTTTCCTGTGCCCATATCTAATCTGTCCAGGAGGGATGGGAGACCCTCAAGAACAGTGTGGAAGGTGGTGATGGGGGCCTACAGTGTGAATGGGTGAACTGGAGAAACTTGTCTCCACTTCCCTTACATTAGCAGATGCCTCCGCTTGATCAAAAGCTGTTCCACCAGCAGAATGTCAGTATTGGATTTCACCCTCTGAATTAGACATTTTGTACTCTAAAGCAAATTACTCTCTTTTAAAAATGCAAGAAAAAATTTTCTAGTCATATTCAGTATGCATCGCACTAGAAAGTCTGTAAATATTTTGTCAGGGTTTGTTATGGCCACATCACTCTTTCCTCTGGGATATTCAAGCAAAGACTTGCCAAAGTTTTCAATGAGCTGAGAAAAGAAAGTCTCAAAATACAAAAGAAATGTGATTTAAAAAAAAAAAGACTGAGCACTACAGAATGCTTCACTTTTTTATTACCATTTTTTCACTGTCTAGAAACTTTTAAAGAGCATTACAATGTATTTATCACAAGGTGCTATTAGCACACAGCTCGCTTCAAGTGTTACCAATTCATGGACAGATTAGAGGGCACATTAATAACATAGTTAATATGAAGTGTTTAGAGCCTTTACAACGGTGACAAATACGACTCAGCCAAATTTCCTGACCATTGAGGCCACGGAGGAACAATTTGGTAGATTTCATCAACAGTTCTAATTATGTTCCTGTCAAGTTGAGAACAAAGCAATCCATAACTGGGGGGCTGCTCAGAGACAGTGGCAAATAAGAGTAATTTATGCCTGAGACAGAGGGTCCTTTCTGTAGTTAGTGTGAACAACGCTCGACTAACAAGTGGGTTCAAAAAGGAATTTATTAGGGGAAGTAGGAGCCTTCTAGTTCCACTTGTCTTTTCAGGGGTAGGCTTAGGAAGCATTAAGTCTTGTTTATGATAGTGAACACCCTGTACTTTCTGCAGTAATGTACTTTAAGAAGCAGGGTTTCAGCTGCAAAGCTTCACTTGGACTTTACTTTCATGCTCCATGCAGTTAGAGTCTCTACCAGTTTGCAAGACTTCTACATGTGACAAAAATGCTTCTTAAATATGGTACTGGTACAGATATCCATCTACATACACACTTGTGTGTGTGTATGTGTAAAACACATACATACACTTCTCTGAAGATAGCATTTCACTGTAGGGGAATTTCATCGTCAGCATCATACAACCGGAATACTACAACAAACCCTTTTATAAGACACTATAAATAACAAACCAATGAAAGGGATTATTTATTTTATTTTATTTATTTATTTATTTCAATTTATATACCGCCCTTAGCAAAGTAGCTCTCAGGGCGGTGAACAAACAAGATAAAATACAATATATCATAATAAAAATCATAAAAACATATACAAACAAACAACAAAAAAACACTACAAAAACACAATACGACAAAAATTAAAAATACGGATTAAAAGATTAAAATGGTTAAGAAAATTAAAATGCCTGGGAGCATAAAAAGGTCTTTACCTGGCGCCGAAAAGATAGAAGTGTAGGCGCCAGGCGTACCTCTTCGGGGAGGCTGTTCCACAACTCAGGGGCCACCACAGAGAAGGCCCTAGATCTAGTAACCACCCTCCGGGCTTCCCGATGGGTTGGTACCCGGAGGAGGGCCTTAGATTCTGAATGAAGTGAACGGGTAGGTTCGTATCGAGAGAGGCGTTCCACAAGGTATTGAGGTCCCACGCCGTGTAAGGCTTTATAGGTAAGAACCAGCACCTTGAATCTCACCCGGAAGCAAATAGGAAGCCAATGCAGACGCGCCAAGACAGGTGTTATATGCGAAGACCGACTGGTCCTCGTCAGTAGTCTGGCAGCTGCGTTCTGCACCAGCTGAAGCTTCCGAATTGTCTTCAAGGGTAGCTCTACGTAGAGCGCATTACAGTAATCCAATCTTGAAGTTACCAGAGCGTGAACAACGGAGGCGAGGTCGTCCCTGTCCAGATAGGGGCGTAGTTGGGCTACTAGACGAAGATGGTAAAACGCATTCCGTGCCACCGAGGCCACTTGGGCCTCGAGAGACAGGGAAGAGTCGAGAAGAACCCCCAAACTACGTACCTGTTCCTTCAGGGGGAGTGTAACCCCATCCAGAACAGGGTTAACATCCACCATCTGAGCAGGGAAGGCACTCACCAACAATGTCTCGGTCTTGTCTGGATTGAGTCTCAGTTTATTAGCTCTCATCCAGTCCATTATCGAGGTCAGGCAACGGTTCAGCACATCAACAGACTCACCTGAAGAAGATGAAAAGGAGAAATAGAGCTGCGTGTCATCAGCATACTGATGGCAACGCACTCCAAAACTCCTGATGACTGCACCCAGCGGCTGCATGTAGATGTTGAAAAGCATGGGGGACAAAACCGACCCCTGAGGGACTCCGCAATGGAGAGTCCATGGTGTCGAGTGATGTTCCTCAAGCACTACCTTCTGGTGACGATCCGCGAAGTAGGAGCGGAACCACTGCCAAGCAGTGCCCCCGACACCCAACTCCGCGAGTCTCCTCAGAAGGATACCATGGTCGATGGTATCAAACGCCGCTGAGAGATCAAGGAGAATCAACAGAGTCACACTCCCCCTGTCCCTCTCCCGACACAGGTCATCATACAGGGCGACCAAGGCTGTTTTGGTGCCAAAACCGGGCCTGAAACCGGATTGAAACGGATCTAGATAATCAGTTTCATCCAAGAGCGCCTGGAGTTGGCTGGCAACCACCCGCTCCAAAACCTTGCCCAAAAAAGGGACATTCGCCACCAGTCTATAGTTGTTTAAATTATCTGGGTCCAAGGAGGGTTTCTTTAAAAGAGGTCTCACTACTGCCTCCTTGAGGCTACCAGGGACCACTCCCTCCCTCAAGGAGGCATTAACCACCTCCTTGGCCCAACCGGTGGTTCCAGCCCTGCCAGCTTTCACTAGCCAAGATGGGCAAGGATCCAGAACAGACGTGGTCGCCCGAACCATTCCAAGCACCTTGTCCACTTCCTCGAGCTGCACCAACTGAAACTCATCCAATAAAGAAAGACAAGGCCGTGCTCCGGACACTTCAATGGATTCATCTGTCACAACATCAGAGTCAAGGTCCCTGCGGATACATGCGATCTTATCTTGAAAGTGTCCAGCAATTTCATTACAGCGGGTCTCAGATGTTTCCATAGTATCGTGGGGGCCAGAGTGTAAGAGCCCTCGCACGACTTTAAAAAGCTCCGCTGGGTGGCTTAAAGATGACCTAATAGAGGCAGCAAAATAGAGCTTCTTTGCTGTCCTTACCGCTTTTGTATACAACTTATTGGTGGCACTTACCAAGGCATGATTGTATCCACTGGGAGTTTTCCTCCATCTGCACTCCAGCCTCCTCCTCTCATGTTTCATCGCTCTCAGCTCCGGAGTATACCACGGAGCTGTATGAGCTCTACAGCGAAGGGGGCGCGCGGGAGCGATCGTGTCAATAGCCTGAGTCATCTCCGTATTCCACAGTTCGACCAAGGCCTCGACAGGAGCACCAGTCCTATCAGCCAGAAAATCTCCCAGAGCCCTCTGAAAACCTACGGGATCCATCCGGCTCCGGGAGCGGATCAACTTAATAGATCCTCCACCTTTGCAGAGGGAAAGAGTCACTGTAAGTCTAAATCTCAGCAAGTGGTGATCTGTCCATGACAATGGGGTAGATGAAAAACACCCCACCATCAGATCACCATCTCCATGTCCAGTGGCGAAGATCAAATCGAGAGTATGTCCCGACACATGTGTTGGGCCAGTAGAAAATTGAGACAGCCCCATTGTTGTCATGGAGGCAATGAAGTCCTGAGCTGCGCCAGATAAGACAGCCTCGGCATGGACGTTGAAATCCCCCAGTACCAAAAGTCTAGGGGACCTCAAAAGGACCTCCGAGACTATCTCTGTCAGCTCAGCTAAGGAAGCTGTTGGGCAGCAAGGTGGACGGTACACCAACAGTATTCCTAGTCTGTCTCCCTGGCCCAACACAAGGTGGAGACATTCCAAACCAGTCGCCGTCTGGACAGGGTGCTTGGTGAGAGGAAAAGAACTCCTATAGACCACAGCGACCCCCCCTCCCCGGCCCTCAGATCTACCACAGTGCTGAACCAAATACCCGGGTGGGCAAAGCTGGGAAAGAGCAACTCCTCCCTGATCAGCCACCCAGGTCTCGGTTATACATGCCAGGTCGGCACCCTCCTCCAGAATTAAATCATGGACAAGTGAGGTTTTATTATGTACCGACCTGGCATTCAAAAGCAGCACTTGGAGATCCGAGAGCTGACTGATAGGACAACCAACAATCCTGTGGATATGAGGAGAACCGGAACAAGGCACAGACACAATTTGTCTGGGACGAGTTCCCCTTACCTGGCCTGTTCTCCTCCTAACGCCATACCTCCCATTACCCATCACTACGTTAATTGGGGCCCCCGAGAGCCCCTCCACGAAGGATGGAATCTTATCTCCCAGGCACATGTTAAAAATACACAAAACCACACAGACAAGCAAACATACCAATCATTCACCCCACATTAGCCCCCACACACACCCAAACAAAACGTTAAAATGAGTTAATCCTCGTCAAGCAGCGATGGCAATTATTAGCAACTGTAAACTAAAATGCTATGATACACTTTGCACATTTCATAAAACAGCTGAACTAAGGAGTGGGGAAGAAGAGAAGAGAAAAGGGGAAAGCTCTTGTGTAATTTTGAGTCATTTCCCACTGTGATCTATATTGAGATGCAGTTTGTGTGCTTTCGAACTGGGTAATTTTATAAATGACATTCTTATTAGATTTTGTAAAAAGGCAAAGATGCCTCCCTGGTGTGAGGAAAAGAGTTATGATTGGAAACATATCAAGGTTGGGATTATTCTGTTACTAATACATTGTGGATTAGCATAAAATAATGCTTGGTAAATTAAATTCAGAATAAAACTGAAAATTAAAGAAATGGAAACATTAAGTGAATTAGCTAAAATACACTCAAAATTCAAACACATTACAATTGTTTAATTGGCTGTTGATTAGTGAGGTGTGGGTTTATCATCATGAATTTTCTGAGTTTATTTCAGAGAGAGAGAGAACTACTCCTGGCTAAGTTTTTTGCACCCAGTGGACTCCACTTTCATAAGAGACTAACACTCTAATGCAACTAAAGAGGTCCATGGACATACCAGACTGGCTCTGAAACTATGGATATAAATTGGATATGTGTCCAAATTAGTTTAAGAATACAGTTCTAAGTATGGATGCCATCTATTTTTTCTGCATTGCTTTCAAAGGTAGCCACATTTAGATGCATATCCCCATCCACATAAATACCTTTCTGAGCATGACAAGAGCTAGACCGGTACAGAAAAGCTGGCATTATTATGAATATAGGCTGGCCTCTTGTAACTTTTAATAGTTATATAAGAAGAAGAAATTTTGGCAGGCTATTGTGCAAGGAAAGGAAAAGCTACATGTGCAGATATTTCCCCACCACCACCCCCACAGACACACCTCTTTCTGTGCAACAGTAAATGATGCCCCTGGGCTCCTACTGGGAGGAAGGGTGGGATATAAATCTAACAAACCAACCATAAAAAGGCAGCATGAATGACTGCTCTTTCCCATCTCTCCTTCCTCTTCTACACTGCCAGAAGATGACTATCTTAACACTATAGGACTTTAGGATTATAGCAGAATCCTATACAAGATACTCAGAAGTAAATCCCAGTGAGTTAAATGGGGTTCCCCCCCCCAGGTGTAGGTATAAGATTGCAACCTAAATCCTGTTTACAAGTGATCTGCTTTACGATTGACAAATAAAATTGACTGTGGTACACTATAATCTCCATATCCAACCATCACAGAAATAATATATTTGTTAATATTTATTTTCTGCAGATTTGTGTCCTGACCCAAGCCAAAGGCCTAGGGCAGCCCACAACTACGTAGAAGTCCAACAGATTTGACAAACTACACACATATTACTATGACCTAATCTTGGTGTGGGGAACCTTTGGTCCTCCAGATGTTGCTGAATTACAACTCGCATCGTCCCTGGCCACTGGCCATGCTTGCTGGGACTGATGGGAGCTTTAGTTCAGCAGTATCTGGAAGACCAAAGATTCACTACGCCTGACCTAATCAGTCTAAAGAGCAAGTTTCACTGATCAATGTGAGGCTTATTTCAAAGCAAACATGCTGAAGAGGATTGAACTGCATGATATCTAAATGAAAATACCAAAGTATTAAAAATAATATGTAGTTAGCATCCTCTTCAGGTTAATCGTAACAACAAAAGCCACCCCGAAGAAGCAAAAAAGGTTTAACAGCAGCTCTGGAAGAAGTTTAAGCAAGCTTCCCAATGATCAAAATTCCATAAAAGTGGATGGAGCTGCTAATTAGCTTGCCTCTCAGCTTGCCTCCCTGTGTGCCTTTGTTGTGCAAGGCCACTGGAGGCTATATCCATCTACAGCCAAGTTTACACAATGTGTTCTTTTCAGACATATAAAGCCCAAGCTGTTTAAGGCATGGCTAGCACTTTTAATAGTATTCAGGAGGTAGTGCAGATGCTGGAACACTGGTGTAACGTATTTCTGGCAATCCAGCTCAAACAAATTGCAAGCCACTTAGTTGATGTGTGGCCAACACTTTGTGTGCTATATCCTATGTTGTTAGATCTACTGATATTTGGTTCTGCACCACTTGCCCATTCCAAGATTAGTCCTAAATAAGGAGCCATGTTAGTCTTATATTTAGGGTGCCAAAACAGTGGTCTAGCTTCAAGGTTATGAAAGCACAAATGGCAGTAAGTATGTCTGAATCTCAAAGAAAAGGTCATCTTCTCACTCAATGAGAGGTGGAGGCCAACACTCAAACTCAGTTTCCAGGCATATGAGTGAGGTAAGGAAGAACACACCAAGGCTGTGACCTTATTCGATCAGGCTGGACACGTTTAACGATAACTACACGTTTTAAATATCCATCAGTTCACCTGCATCAAAGTACTGCATTATAAGACATAGAATAAATAGCAAAACTGCAGAATCTAGACAAGGGATGGCTAACCAGACTTTCCATATGTTGCTGGACAACAACTCCGATTATCCTTTACTATTGGCCATGCTGACTGGGGCCGATAGGAAACGGAATCCAATAACATCTGGAGGGCCACAGGTTAGTCACCCACAGTCCTTCCTGGACTATACTTCAGATGCCAGATAAGAAATTGGCTTGAACCAGTTAAAGCTTCCCTAAATATGGCCATAGCAGGGAGAAGGGTTTTAGCATATCTTGCTCCCGCACATGCTAACTTTCATTGTTCCAAGGAGGTGGGGTTTTTTTTAAAGAAAACATACGATAGGGGCAAGTGGTCAAATTTTCCATCAGCACTCTAAAAGGACTGCATCATAGGCTATTCTGCTCGTTTCACATGTCTCTTCATGTAGTAAAGGCATGATGATCCCCATTAAGTGTCTCACATGTGTGAATGAGCACTAGAAAACTAATTTGGTACTTGTATGTATCATACAAGTATTTGGTATTTGTATGCACAGCATAAACTGGATTCTTTTGCAGATTGACTCACTCCATTTTTAACAAAGCAAATCAAACTCTGCTGGATAGCACAGTCACACAGATTAGGTTACTGCTCTCAAAAGCATTAGGAATACACTACTACCACTATGCTGATTTCCTTTGATTTCCCTTTACTATGATAAAGCACATAGATATTGATTGTGTAAGCAATTTATATAAAGTATAGATCCCATGAGAAACATATGCAGGATTGAACTCTTGCTTACCTTGTGTAGAATACCTTAAAAAGGAGAATGTGACACTGCTTAGGGAAGTTTTTTGTTTCATTCTTTACAACCCAATCCTATGTATTTACTTGGAAACAAACCCTACTGAATTCAGGCAATGTAATGCTTGGTAAGTATGCACAAAATTGCATTAATAATATTATAAAATGAAAAATGACAAATTGAAGAAAATCCATGGAGAAAAAGAAGTGCCGCCATGTAATTATATCTCTAGGTAAGTTTCAATTATATGAGCCTTATTAATCTAACTTCATGTAGTTTCCAACATGCTCACAGACATCTAGTGCTTATCACAAAACTTTCCAATGTGATTTAAAGCAAATGTGCCAGAAATTTTGTTATCTTTCCTACAGTCATCAAAATTTAGAAAGACAACTTTTTAACTAATAAAAGCCAGTAAACCAAATACTACGTTTTGCAGAATGCATTGGTCACATAACGTAGCAGTTCATTTTGTTTAAATATTATTTGCTAGAACTCAAGAACATTTGCTTCCTTTGGAAATATCACAAATAGAGACTACAGAAAATGTCACAAATAGTGACTACAGGAAAATAAGCACAAATGGCCATAGGCTACAGTAGTTAAGAATCACTGCTGAACAAGCTTTAATATAGTGGGAATAAAAACCAAGAATGAAATTGAGTGCTGTTCCACAGTGGGTTTAAAACCGAAAGCTGCAACTCACTGAGTTTAACTGCAGACTGCATATCTTTCATGGTTTTTTCACACCTCTCCATTTTTGATTTCTGAAGTCAGAGGAAGGATCTAGCCTGGCAAGTCTGTAATCACTCAGCAGGAACCTGGTATAGGACAATACAGCCAACAGCTAGGCAGCAGGAAAAGGAAAGAAATATCTCCCTCCTTCCCTCTTATGTTGCTTAAAGGAGCTCTGTGTGAATAAATCTTCCAGGTAGCCACCAACCATTTCTTATCCATTCTGAGCAATCTTCAATTTCAACATCAAGTGGTTCAGTGGATCCACAACTAGTAACGGCAGCAGAGTGAGCCCAGCGTGCAAACATTTTGGCTAATTTAAAGTCCTTGTGCTGCCGAATCAAACATGACAAGACAATAGTAAAAAAAGGAGAGACTATTATCCCAAAATGAGAGCCAGTGGATGTCTGGAATTAGTCTGAGTGACAGAAACAAAGGCAATGGAAGGAGCAGGGACAACAGAGAAGGATGATCCCAGATAAAAAAGGCATGCTAACACAGAGAAACTATATGAAAATAGTGCATGTGTGGGAACAGAGATATGGAGAAGTTATATGGACAAGTAGTAAACAACATACATGAAAAAGGCATATAGTATAATTGGTTAAACACATACAGAATAAGTAGGGTTGCCAGGTCCATGGCCTGAGACTGATCCTGTATCTTTAGGAGAAGAGAAAGTCAGCCAAGTGCAGGTGTTCTTGCAACTCTGTAATGGGAAAAACCACAAGGTGGAATTCTCCCTCCCCCCTCCACAACTTTTAAAGATACAGAAGACCTCTTGGAGGCCGGGCCTGGCAACCAAGAGGTCTTTTGTATCTTTTAAAGTTGTGGAGGGGGCAGGGAGAATTCCACCTTGTGGTTTTTCCCATTACAGAGCTGCAAGAACACCTGCACTTGGCTGACTTTCTCTTCTCCTAAAGATACAGGATCAGTCTCAGGCTAAGAACCTGGCAACCCTAATTACAAGAGACATACCTTTGGCATTAAAAAAACAAGGTATCCTGTGCCTATCCTTCTCATCCACATTTATTTATTTATGTATTGCCTATTGTAAATTGTATTGTTCTTACTGATGTATTTTTATATTGATGTATTTTTATATTTGTGTTTTTTTGTAAGTCGCCTTGAGGGCCTTTTGGCCAAAAGGCGGGGTAGAAATAAACAACAACAACAATAAAGGTATAATCATCATCATCCCTGCCCGTTGCCCATGCTAGCTGGGGCTGATGTGAATTGTTGTCTAAAACATCTGGAGGCCACGAGGTTGGGGAAGAAGCTATGTTAGGACAGAATATTCTTAAACTGGAAAAAATAGTAGGGTTACTCCAGTAAGTCCACAGCACTATCAAGCTGCCAGACCTCAAAGAACTGATGGGGATGGCAGGAGGTGAAAGGCAAAATAATTAAATTTTGGAAGGCATTTGAAACAGCACACTCAGAGTGATGTTCCTAAGCCATGGACCGTGGTGGTATCTTCTAGCACACAGAATGATGGCCTGGGATCATGGGAGCAAGTGAATTGTCTTTTGCAAGGTTAACAATTTAAAACTGCAGAAATTAATTTTGTTTAATAGCTGTGGGTGCACATGTTCCTTACAAAGAAGGTTGCAAGGTCAACAAGCCTCTCATAGCCATTTAAAATGCAGCTTTTAAATAAGGGCAATAGATTTAGGATGGCTAAAATGATAAAACGCCTTTAGAAAGGACAGAAATGGTAAGGGGTCAAGCTTGTTCTACATCTCACATCTTGGGTTAACCTGTTTATACTTATTTCATGGCATGCAGGCTATGACAAAATACCCCCCTTTTAGTAGCTATAGTCTTGTGATAGTAGGGTGATGTGAAAACTAAGCAAAGGTGAAAGTTTATAAGTGAAAGGAGTAAAAATAAATGAAACAGATGCTCAATCCTTAGCTCAGCTATACTCTTAACAGAAACTTATAAAAGAAACTGGCACAGAGAGAGAGAGAGAATGCTAACAAGACACTCCTCAGATCCTTTTCATCATTCACAAGTAGTTCATTCACGTCTGTCATCTCTCTACATAAGCGAGAGCACTGAACTCCTCTACAAAGCTTTCAGCTATTGCAAAATAGTTTGCTAAGCTATACACTGAGCTGACCGACTATGCAAGTGAGATTTTTTTTTAAAAAAGGATAATATTTGGCATTAAGCTGAAATGAAATTTTCAGAATTTAAATGTGTCATAACATTATATTTTCAAAGTTTGAAATTTTGATCCTGATGTCAAAACTTAACCTCAAACTTTAAAAATTCCACTGCTTTTATTGTTGAATGAAATTGCTACTGCAAAATCTTCAGATGTCAGATATTTGCAGAATAGCCACACATCTGAACTGAAACAAAGTAGCATAAAACCAGCCCAAAATCACTACTAGTCATTATGTACATACAGTAGGGCCCCGCTCATACAGCAGATTATGTTCCGGACCCCCGCTGTAAAGCGAAAACCGCTGTATAGCGGATCCCATTGACTTACATTGACCAAAATGGCGCCCGGCAGCAAAAAACTGCTGTAAAAGTGGAACAAGCGCTGTAAAGCGGGGCCCTACTGTACTATAACATGCCAGATAAAACAAGTAGGTGTTAATTGCTTTCCTGAAGGAATACAGCATGAAACAAGCTTCTTAGCGTTGAGAATTTGATTTTAAAAAGGTGCTATCACAGATAATTACTCCTTCTGTGGCCTAATTGACTGAAGCGTCCAAACAGGGGAGCGTGGAGGATAGAGGGTGGAGGAGGGTTCGAACAGCCAATCTCAAAATGTAAGAAGTTACTTAAGGGGCAAGGTGCCCTAGTGCTTTTTAGGCCGTCACCTGCACCCTGACACATGTCCGGAAGCACACTGGCAAATGCAGATGGGAAAGAAGAGCAAGAACCCAGTGATTCAACTATTAAAACACAAATTATCAAACTAAAAACACCATATGACTATTTGCATTGAACCCAAAAAGGTAATGTGCTGCTTGAAGTCCCAAATAGTCTTCCACAACAGCCACATATAAATGGCATTATAGTAACCTATCTAGTATTGACTACAGTATCAAAATACATTGATCATGCACTAATATTATAAAAGTTTAGCTGTTATGTGCCATTATTAATTTTCAGATTCAGGAGTAATTTCCTGACACTGAGGCAACCTGCTGGTTATTAGAAGGATTAAATTAATTCAGCTGCAAGCTTGGCTTTTGACACTGACCAGAACTGACATATTAACCATTTTTCTTTACCTGACCCACTTGAAGACAGAACAAAGGAAAATGAGACTTGCAGAAAAATTTAAGACAACACTGCAAGGAATATAATTGCAAACTGATGCTGAATACTGCTCCAAATGATACATACTATTGTGTACCATATTGCTTCTTTCTTTTTCTCCTGCTTGTAAGTCGGCTTCATATCCTCATGCAGCAGTTCAAGGAAACCTCAGTTCACAGTTCAGCCAGGCCCTACTTAAAAGGTAAGCCTGATACAGGTCCTTAGGGCATCTCATCCATCCTGTACTTGGATGGCATTCACCACCAAGGGACCCCATTAAGAAGGAAGGGCAAACTGAAATCCTAACCCAAAGCACTCTGAAACACAGCACCAGTATACTGGCAAATGCACGATAGATGAGATTCCATTTGTCTTTAAAAGGATGGGAACCAATATATCTGTCTCACTATAAACTCAACTATTTTACAACCTTGTAGTGTTCTTAAAGCAAAACACACAAGTTAGCTCATCCACCTGGGAATGTGACAGCAGACTAGTGTAATCCAAGACTCCAATTAAACGGATAGTCTAACTCTGTTTTATAGTTTAACACTGCAAAAGATCCATCAATTGTTCTTAAAATAATTTACTCTGCAAAACACATCCAGCAATATATGGCCTTGCAATTAAATGGTCTGCTTGCTAGTGTTTTGGTCAAATTACTGGGGTGGGGTGGGGTGGCGTGGGGAGTAGGAATCATGGAAAGAAACCACATGCTCTACTTAGTCCAATCAAAGGTTTAACTTCTTTAACAATTTAAGATTTACATATATATGTCATTAGATAGCCAGAACCAATGGCTTCAGCTCCTTGAACAACTCTTTGAAAGTTCAGACTAAAATCTGGCGCAGATTCTATTGCCCCACTGACCTGGAGCCACCAGCTGCCAATGCCCAGAACTATTTAACTGACTTCTTAACTAACTTATAAGGCACAAGCCTTCTACATAGTTTCAGAGACAAGACCAAGTCAAACTGCATCACACTACATTACATCAAAATCTATTTAATGAGGTTTATAAAAAGGGAAATCAATGGACTGAAATTCTTCCTGAGTAGCAATTCTTGTCAGAAAGTAATTCTCACTCATAATTTTTGACATTTATAACCTGCCCTTCACCCAGAGGTCCCAGGGCAGGAAATACAGAAATATTAACATCCAAAAAATTAACAAGATTTATAAATAAGAATGTAGTATATTAATTAATTCACAGTCAATTGTCAGAAAAATGCAAGTTGTAGCAGGATGCAATACAACAGTCTCAATCTAGAATGCACTTCACCCATCCTCAAAAACATGGACATAGAGGTTTGTCTTCACCTGTCTGTGAAATGGAAATAAATTTGAAGGATGACACACCTCAGAAGGGTGCCAGAGTCTGGGCAGACAAGCTTTGAGCCACTACCAGCCACATGTCACTGAACATCTATTATGTACAGTTGTAACACAGTTTGATGTCATTTGTTCCATTAGAAGGACAAAAAACAAGAAGACACACATAATTCCTACTCTTCTTAATCTCCATTTCCAAGACACAGCAGTAGAGGAGGTGAGCCAACAAGCTGTGGGAGAAATAGAGAGCGGTATCATATACAAGACAGGGCAGACCAGATTTTGAAATTCTATGGGTGAGCTGTCTCTCAGCCTAACCTATCTCACTGTTGTGACTGTTGTGAGCAGTGACAGCTGGTGGCTGCATATCAGTGGGGCGGTAGAATCCGCTCTGGGGTTTAGTCCAAATTTTCTCCTTGAACCTTCTGGCTAAAACCCAGAGCAGATTCCACTGCCCCACTGATATGGAACCACCAGCTGCCACTGGTTGTGAGGACAACATGGAGGCCATGACAACCAAGTACACTGCCCTGAGCTTCTTGGGAAAAGACAGAATAAGAACATAATAAAGATATGGGCTTCTGTTGTCTCTTCCCATTTCCTTTCTTCTCCCAAACCAAGTCATTTGCAGACCTGCAGTATGCATGGGCTGCTGAGAGAATGGGGATGAAGATGTAAATTTTTGATACAATACATTCATAATTCATAGGACATTTATGTATTGAATATCATTAGAAAAGACACTGGTGTTCTTAAATATCATTATGGATTATTTGCATTAACTATTGCAGAGATACACCAAGAGAGAGAGCTATTACTCTTCAGTGCTTAGAATCTGTCCTAAACAGTTATATTAACCAAATACTATAACTGCTGAAACCCTTACACCTTATACAATTTTCATTACCAAAAGAGGGCACAATCCAGCAAAAATCAGTAAGTAGCCACTACATTCACTGACATTAATGGGGTCTTAAATTAATCATAACTGTTTCATGACTTTCAACACAACATGTAGGCCAACCCAAACACATATTTATTCCAAAGTATGCTCCATTATGTTAGATGGAGCTTGCCCCCAGAAAAGCTTGCATAGACTTGCAGCCTTGGTCATGCCTGTTAGCTTCTGGGCACAATGCAGGATAAAACTAAAGTTCAATTAAGATTTTTTCAGAAAATCATGCAACAGAGCAAGAATGAACAATTCATCTCCTGAGTTCTAATACACTGTGCCTGGATCAGAAAACCCTGTAAGCCTTCATCAATAGTGTGTGAAGAAATAAGGAGCTCACAGTGAAAGCAGAGCAAAAACAAGGGCAAATTTAATTTAAACTATCACATTTCTTTCCATCGGACAAAGTTATAAGCCATTCAGGAATTAAGTCTGTAAGAGCAAAAGTAACTCCATTATAATTACTGCACATTTGGAGCCCCTGTCTCTCCTCACACACCCCAAGAGTGTGGAGACTTTCGGAATTTGATTTTATTAGAGCAAGACTATATATTTCAGCAGTGTTTTACAAAATTTTCCATCAGCAAAAGTGTAAGGCATGTCTGAGACAGACTAACTTTTCCAAGGTATTAAATTAAAAGATGTTAAATTAAGTTAAATGCCCCTCATTGAATTGACATTTTCCTTTTTTTAATGCAAGCTAAGATTGGTGAAAAATACCACTTATCTACATTAAGGGTCAAAATATCCAGCAAAAGAAGTCTCTGGTTCATCGCGTCAGAGCAAAGTCAGTCTTACATAATCTGAGGACTGAGAAGCGGATCACATTGTGATGATCCAATTAATGGTGGGATATTTTGCAATCAGCCAGGAAGCAAGGCCCCTAACAGAATGTGGGGCTGTAACATCAATTTCTTAAGTGCATTTAAAGGATTACAAATGTTAGCCCTGGCTTGAGATTCAAACACCTATTGAGGTGCTCTCAACCACATTACATTAATTGGGAACCTGAATTAATGCCATTTCTACTGATGGCAAACAGAATATATTGGAAATAAGGGTTCCTTTTGCTACATTTATCTTTTGCCCCCCCATCCGCCCCACCCCTTCTCTGAAAACTAAACCTGAGAAAGTATTTCCTTTTTATCTGTGTAGCTTTAATTACAGAACATGAATTCTATCCTAATTTTATTGTTCACATTGTATGTGTTCTACTTACTCATTTGTCATCATACTGTACAGCTATTAAGATTACTTGAAGCAGCAAGAGAGAGAGACCACAAGAGAATGAAGGGGAAATCCCCCCCATTTTCTCCTTTCCTATGTGTCCCTCTTTATGTGTGCATTAGATATACCATTTGCAGTACCCTGAACTTCTAGTTGCCTCTGTTAGTCTCCTAGTTTTCCTGAGGTACCAAGGTTTCAATCATCAAAACAGAATTCTAACTATCTAAATATTTCAGGCTACGGCACTAAAGTAGTATTTTGAATATGTAGCCGATTGAACATATAGTGAATATTCAGCACTATGCAATTGGCCTGGGGGAATCTCATCTTTTGATTAGCGCTCTCTCTCTCTCTCTCTCAACTATCTGAGAACGTAGGTCCCCGTTTGCAATATAATAACATGCTGATATGAACACCAAGATGAAAGAGGGACAGGGACAGGAGAAATGTTACAAGATACATTGGTGGAGAAAGACCTAGGAGGGCAGCTACACATTTCCAAGGTAATTCCAACCAGCTACCTTGTTCAGCATCAACAGAGGGCCACAACCTGCAAGTCAAGTCTGTTGTGCCTGCCTGTTAAAAGCCACTGAAACCCCCAACTTTAAATACTAATAATAGTGTAAAATAATAGTAATAGCGAAACTTCCTGTGCTATACTAACATGCAGGATGCAGAGCTGTGCTAATAGGCCCCCAGAGGAACAAAAAAGGACAGGAAAAAAGCTGTAACTGCACTACACAGCAGCAAGGAAGATAGATGTAAGCAGCAGGTCAGTGCCAGAGTGTACTATATATTGTATTATCTTATTATATTAAAATGTTTTCCAATGTTATGTTAATGGCTTCTAAATAGGGACCTTGTAAGAACAGAGCTTCATGGTATAGGACAAAGCCTGACAGCTATTACAAATCTATATTCCCATTTCCTAGTAGTTTTTGACTCATTAGACTGCTCTTGATTGAAATGATTTACATACATATAATTAACATCAAAGCCCCAAGGACTACTTAGCTGTTTAGCAGTGTATGCATTATATACAACCATTTCCATATATCTAGTTTTAAATCCATTAACAAAAATTAATTTCTTTTCAGTGCATTGCACTGCACAGCATGTTGCAATTGTATGCTTGCTAAATTACACCTTTTCATCACTTCTCAAGTACTCTTACAAACAGTTAAACTGTGTTCTGAAAATGGGAACTACTCTTTTTCACAATGGCTATGTAATAGAATCTGTCCTCAGTATGTGGATCACAAGTCTGTGGACAAACGTTACTCCAAATCGTGAACTGAAACTGCAAATGCTAAACTGGGCCATGGAGAAACAAGAGGAAGATATGGGCATGCTTGGGGAAGCCCCAAGTTTTATAAGTATAAACAACATTTCTAAAGATCCTTTTAAAAAAACCCAAAGAGCACCAAGTATGCTCAGGAGCCACAAAATGTACACAGAGTTGGAAAATAAAAAACTGAATAATAGTGGGAGGAATGGAATGCCCTGCTTGGAGGAATAGCTAGCTGGAACCCTGAACGAGAACACTGCCTTTGAGAGAAATGATACACTGTAACATTTTGTTGCAGGTCCCCTTTGTAACTTTAAAATAGCCACACACACCCCACTGAGTCTAGTCTTCATGCTTCCATTGACTGTTTTTTTAAGGCACTGCATGCAAATTTATTAAATTAAGAACTAATTCACCTTTTTAAAAAAAGCCCAGTTATTAACTTGAAATTGTCCTGGGGTATGGCAAGATATGTTTTCTCGACATTATCATGTTATGCAGACATAACAAAGAGACTCTTGTAGCTATAGTTAAGATATAAAGAGGTTGCCACAGGACACCCTCCCTTGCCCACCTCCCCTCCCTGGAGCAAATTATCTGCTTTCATCTTAATTGCACTTAACGATTATGTCAAAACTTATATTAACCACAATTTATATTAACTTGAGCCTTCTTCAAGAGTTCAGAAACTGGGAAAAGCTACATATTGGAAGGGACATAAGCATGCTTGCTCCCCCCCATGAGTTGATGGACAACTGTCTGACATGGAAAACCTGCTTCTACTTGAGTAGGATGTGCTGTGTAAAACTGCATTTTTCCAGGGTTCTACATCACAACAATACAGGAAGTTTCCTTGCTTCAGACTGCCACCCTCTAACTCACAGAAGACAGCAAGGGTGGAGCTAGCACAATCATCCTCATGCTCCCCTGGATGTTGCTTTTCTCAGTCCCTGAATGTCTGAATAAGGCTAATTTTAGTTGCTTAATCAAAATTCTTAACAAGATTCACATCCTGGAAACCTGATTAGCCTCAAAGATATAGGAACGTAGGAAACTGCCTTATACTGAGTCAGCCTCATTGGTCAATCTAGCTCAGTACTGTCTACACTGACAGGCCGCTGATCTCTAGGGCTTCAGGCAGGGGACATTCTCAGCCCTACCTTGAGATACCAGGTTTTGAACCCTGGACCTTCTGCATGCAAGGCAGATGCTCTACCACTGAGCTGTGGTCCTTCCTCACAGTTACCAGCAATGCTGACAGGTTCCTTAACCATAGTTAATGGAAGGGGAGAGAATTTACGCAGGGGAAGCAGTGGGAGTGGCACTTCTGATCTCTTAACCATGGTTTCCTTCATTATGTCTACACAGGCTCATAGAGAAAAAAAAACTTTAGCCATCTTCACACTGCAATTAAGATACTATTTGCACACACAAATGATATCAGTTCCATCATATACATAGCCACATCAAAGCCAATCCAATAATACTGGTTTAAACAAGTGTATTTCTCCAAAAGGAGTGCTCAGAGTCAGGGGGTACATCTCGTCTTTATAACCATGAATTCCATTAATTTTCCTAAAGCAAATTATGATGCTGCAGCTGCTATTTGATCTGCAGCAAAAAGTGTACCATGACATACATATACTGTTTTTCCCACGGGAAGCAGCAGCTTGTAGGAACCATTCAGATCTTAGGGGAGCAGAAGTAGGGCTGGTGTCAGCGATCAGCATCCTTGCATGCCTGTCAAGGCCCAGGGGGGCAATGCTAATGTCTGGAGCTCCCCAATTTTGCTGTTCCTCCTCTAGGGATAGAGAAGAAATTCAATTCAGTTCAATTTAAAGGTGAACCTACCTAATTTGCACTTTCTGAAACAATATGAGAACTTAAACATTCGTCCTTCAAAATTCACACTTCTCTGAATTTTGCAATGCAGTTCTTCAGCCACATAATACGTACAAAAATTGGTAATGTGTCCATTAAAAATCCACAAACTAGTAGCAATACATTATTTCAGTGAACACTACTTTGCAGAAATGTGTATGTTAGACAAAATTGCATTAAAACGTGTTTATTAGGGAAAGTTTGCACTAAACTGCTGGTGAATTTTCATGAGGAGTTCTCTTTGAATAATTGCAAATGGATGTGGAAATGTGGAGAACTGATGGAAAAATAAGAAACTGAAAGAAACCAAGAATGGTGGATTTGCCCATCTCTACCCCCCCTCCTTTCTTTTGCTGGCTCTTCACTTGGACCTTCTAGGCAAGTGAGCAGTGACAGGACCAAGGAGAAGGAGGAACAGCCTCCACTCATCTCTCACTTTCTTTCTGGGTGGCTATGAGGTTCAGGCAAGAGCAGTAAATAGTACATGGTCCAGATCAGGAAAGGGGTCCACTGAGGACACCTTGCCTAAGGGCCTCCCAAAACCTGGAACCAATCCTGTAAGAGATGGACCATAGCTGAGGGGTGAAGCACATGCTTTGCATGTATTAAGTATAGGATTGATCCCTTGCATCTCCAATAAAAAAATTGGGTAAAGCAGGTGACTTCTGCTGGAGATCCTGGACAGCCACTGGGAGGTATGCAGAGTAAACAATACTGGGCTAGATACACCAATAAGCAGGCCTTGTATAATGCATATATTCTCATGTAGAGAATAGTGTGAAATAAAGTTTAAAACTTCTCTTATAAAAAATCTACAGGAGATCCAGCCACAGATTTCTCAGCATTATTTGTCATTTGGTCTTTAGACAGTAGGTAATCAAGTGGAATTTTTACATAAACATATATTTTACTACATATACATGAAATGAACTACATAAAGCACTTTGTGAAGTTTGCCTGAACAGCAGCATATAAATGTCTTAAATATGCATATAATAATTGCACATAGTGAACTGCATGCATGCTTCATGTTGCTTCCTACATTAAATTTTTAGGTAAATATGGGGTACCACTTTAGCAAGATAAAGTCACTTACAACATTTGTGAGCAGGCTCAAGAAAACATGCCAAAGTTATAAGAGAGTCAAGATGGTGGAAAAACAGCACAATAAACTCTCATGTAACACATAACTAAAATCTATCAGACATATTTTGTCATAAATTAAGGACCAGGCCTTCTGCTTTTTAAACAAATGACTAACAACGTCATGTACCACAAATCAAAATATATAAGCATAATTGATGCATTCCTAGCAACAAGCTCCTAAATTATAGATTGGCACATGAAGCACCTTGCATTTGACTTGGATTTGCTTTTAATTGATGCATGTTGCTTTGATAAAGTGACTCACAAATAACAGATAACAAGTAAGTTATTATATGGAGTGTGGTTTTGTACAAATCAGTCATAGAACTGAATTATTAACACTGAAGCCAATTGCAAACACTGATTGATTTTAGTGGATTTGGATTGTGTTTGATGTTGGAAAACCTTTTGCGTTATATGGTTTTTTTAAAAAAACAAAAGAACCTTCATGTAACTCTTTCCATCTTCATATTTCACAAATATTTGCAGTGTATACCTCAAATTTGAAATAAGCTAGGGAGAACTAATTCATTGTTTACACTTGGAATCCTAGGTGGCCCAGTTCCATAAGGGCAGCACAATGGTGCCTCACCGTTCTTAGAGCTTATCTCAATAACTAGCCAGACAACTGACTCCAGAGTCTGGGCTTATCAACTGGAATTCGTCACATGCACAAGAGAGAAGACAAGAAATGCATTATATAACAATGAAGTTATATACTGCCATAGAAGTAATTAATATTTAAAAGTATGGAGTTAAATACTGATATACTTAATTCTACTTGTTATTAAATTTGATAGCAAATGAACAAAAAAAATGCTTGCTACATATTTATCTGCAACACATATTTCCAAAGGATCAAAAGGCTTGTTTTTACCACATTTTCACTATTGCTATCTAAAGCAATCCTTTTGAAAACAGAATTTGATATGGAATGATTATTTAGGAAACTGACTAATAAGCAATGAAAGGCACAAGTCACTTAAGCACTGGAACAGGTTCTAGTGGGCTGATACCTACATCTTATCCTATATGCACACACAGGTTTTTGTTTCCAAGTCATGATTTCTTCTATATAAAAAGGATTGAGAAATTGAGCTAGGTGTCATGCCAATGACATCTTTTTCCAAATCTCTGAACATGACCCTGCAGATGCATGTAAACATTGAAGAACAGAGAAGTCAAGATGAAACCCTGGAGCACCAATGAACCAATGGACACAGGGCAGAGAAGTAAGCTCTCAGCATCACCTGCTGGGACCTACCCTCCTTAGCCATGGGACCTATGCTGCTGCATCACTGAGATTGCTGGAGGACACAACTGGGGAGATTGAATCCATTCCGCTAATCTGCCCAGGTCTCAGTTATGCATGCCATGTCAGTATGCTCATCCAGGATTAAGTCCTTTGATGGATGCTGTTTTCCTATTTACTGATCTGACATTCAGTAGCAGAACCTTAAGATCCATGGGGCCTCTGGTTAAGAAAATGACCAGAAGAAGGAATAGTCATCAACAGCCCTCACCTGGTCTCACCTTATAGTTGGAAATGCACTCATTCAAGTATCAGAAAAGGAAGAGCTGATACAAATGTGTCTCCATAGTCAGTTCCACTATCTTAACATGGGCACCACTAGGTTTTGACAATACACTTTTGTGTTGCCCCTTTGAGGAGAGCCTGCATCCTGTGGCAGGCTCAAAAAATATCGCTGGTTTCTCCTAAAACTGAAATTGGTTAGTAGTAGCTTGTTCACTCCCTGCCCAATGGCACCTGAAGCCTTGGATCAGCAACGTATACTCTGGGGATAATGCACATCCTCCCCTTCTCCTCAGTTCTGCTTCTTTCCTGCTCTGCATATGGAACTTTCTCTCCCACCAAGCATCTTTTAGGGGAAGAGCCACAATCAATGAATAATATGCTCTGCATGCAAAAGATCCCAGGTTCAGTTCCAGGCATCTTCGTGTAGGGCTGGGAAATATTTGAAACACTGCCAGCCAGTGCAGACAGTACTGAGCTAGGTGGACCAATAGTTCCTGTGTTGGCATGTAGGGCTGTGTATACAACGTATTGCCACATAGGAGATTACTTGAATGATACAGTTGGCCTTTCTGTTTAGCCAATGATTCTTGAGTTATTTCTTTTGAATCCAACTAAATTTGGTTAGGTAGGTAAGGAGGTTTAAGCTTGATAGGGAAAGTATACTCTTCCATATCTTAAGAAGGATTTTGAGACAATAAAATTCACATTTTCAATTAATGGTGCCTTTTTTTTTAGGTGGACACAACAACAAACATAATAAACAATTAGTATTTGGAAGCACATTTAGTTGATTTCAGGTGTGCTTGGCATCTCAGTCTTCTGCTTCTGATCCTAAACATTTGCAATCTGTTGCTACTGGCACTGGCAGAGGAGTAGCCATTGGCACAGCTAAGCGAATTTCTGCTGACCATATAATGATAACACAACTCACTAATGACTATTTTTATACCTCCAGTAAAGGAGGTGCTTTCTAAAGTTGTTTTTCCCTCCCAAGGGTGGAGGTGGGGGCTCTGTGACCAAACATAATCTGGAGAGAAATGGCTAAATAACAAGAAGAAGAAGCAGATATGTGCTGCTTTGAACTTCTAGTTAAATGACAGGTTACATATGTGATAGATATGGGGTAGGGAACATGAAAAGCCCAAGGGCCATATTCCCTCAAGGGCAATTTTCAGGGAACAAATGCCAGTGGTGGGCATAGCCAGAAGCAAAAGTAAGCATTACTGGAGGCAAGAGTGAATGGAGCAATGGATGCGACTCTTACCTTTGTACAGTAGGCTACATTTCAGCTACACAAAATCCTGAGATTTCACACATCCATACACACCCTTCACTCTCCAATCCAGGCAAGCAAGAGGCATTATAACCATTCAAGGACACATTCCAGCCTAACAAAAGTATCCAAGAAGGATGCCTGGGGAAGGGGTATGACCTGAGGACAGTCCTGAGGACCAGATAGAAAGGCCTAGAGAACCGCATTCAGCACCAGGCCTGAGGTTCCCTACAGACAGATAGATTTACCTACGTCTGTGCTTTAGAACTGTACTGTACTGTATTGTATTTGTAATTTGCTGTATTGGAAGCTGGGCTACTAGGAAAACAAAGAAACAAAACAAAACATTGACATTTTTGAAATTGCCCTTCATCCCCTTTCATTTAGGTATCTCTCCTTCTACAACAAACAAATGTACAGATCTTCTTATCAATATTCTTCCATCACCTTTTTTTAGTAAACTAACAATATTTTGCAAATCAACTAAAAGAGAAATTACAAGGTGTTGCCACACTCATTTAAACAGATGTATCTTTAAAAAAATTACTACTAGCAAATGTCTTCAGTGTAAAAAGGTCAGAATAAGCTTACTATATGTCTCTGTATGTCCATGTGCATGGCTTATTGAGACTGAATATTGCGTACATACAAAAACAAATTACTTTAATGGTCATTCTATTTTCTTCATCCTCTTGCAAACTGTCTAGGTTCTCCTAGTTTATCAGAGAAACCTAAATGAAAGACATATGTTATTACCTCTAGTGCTATTACTTTGCTGAGTATCACTAGGGTGTCGTCCATCAAAGTAACACCTCCTAAAGGACAGCATAGTGTCAGGGTTGGCTGTCCACAGGAGAGAACATGCCATTTAATACTGAACACAAGCAAGTTAATTCTTCCTTCTGTGTCATTTTACTGCTAAATACATTAGGGAAAGACCAACACAAGATGTACTGATAAAAAGAATGTTCAAGTGGAAAAACATGTACAAGCAGTCTGGGGCCATTTACTTGTATCCCAGCCACCTTAAAGTGAAGGGCATGTGAAGGACCTGATAGGAAGTCTGACTCAAAAAAGAATAAGGAAGCAAAGACTCTCAAGAATCAAATTCAAACTGAGTTATTTGCTGGATTGTTATGTTTTGAAATGATTCAGTATTTGAATGTTTTGATGTAGTGATTTGCATATTTGTTCTGTTGTATTTGAGAATACTTATATGGAAAAGCAACATACAAATTTAAATAATGACAATAAATAAACAAACATCAAGCACTAACAAACATTACAAACTCAAAAGTCCTGAGATGGCACAATTAGGAGAATAGGACAAAAAAAAAATAGATTCAAACATCACACTTCCAAAAATGCTTTTACATTGTAGTGCTCCATATAAAGGTCCATAGTGTTTGCTATACACTTATATTGATTCTAAGGTGGGAGTCTCCAGGCCAGCATCATTAATTCCAGGTCAAACATGGGGGAGATTTTTCACATGACTGAGGAAAGGGGCTATAGAGGGTATGGGGAACTTTTGAACCTCCACATGTTGCTGAACTACAATTCCTGTCATCCCTGGCTATTGGCCATGCTTGCTGGGGCTGATGGGAGTTGTCGTTCAACAACATCTGGAGGGCTAAAGGTTCTCCACACTAGGGCTATTGTAAATTCATGATGTGCTACCAGCTATAAAGAAAAACAAATTTTAGGATTGCCCTCCATTTTTTCTTTCTTTTGAAGAAAAACAGGTACAGGAGGCGAATATTTTGAGTGGGAAGGGAGCAGGGTGATAGGGTGCTGATTGTTTCTGTTAAAATTGCTCCTCACAATAGTTTTTCTTTTAAAAAAACAGACTTCCATTCCATGTTCTTTTCTGTAACATGTAATTAGCCACTAAGATTTTACTAATATTCAGAAGTCCTTCCTTTGTTCTGTTAGGAACAGTAGGGGCTGGTGGCTCCATGTCAGTGGGGCAATGGAATCTGTTTCAGGCTTTAGTCTGAACTTTCAAGGAACTGTCCAAGATGCTTCAGCTCCTTGAAAGTTTTGACTAAAACCTGGAGTAGATTCAACTGCCCCACTGATATGGAGCCACCAGCCACCACTGATTAGGAACATAGGAAATAAGGTTCACATTCAGCTGACTGGGCCATGAAGTGTGCATTAATCAGTTGTAATGTGCATGTATGTAAGCTTCAGTTTAAGTACTACAGCCTTCAAAGCTTGCAGATTGGATTGCCAGAAACCTTGTTCTTTAATTTACAAATAATTATCCTGCTATCCCACGGTCACAATAAGAAGCAACACAGTTTATTCAAAGTGACTGAACCACTGTTCTGTATAACATCTGCATGTATTCTCTCCATATTGCCCACTGACTGACTGACAGCTACAAGCTCAAACACCTGGGTACAAGACATGCACAGATGTAGGTTTGATGTTGCTGATCCTTCTGCACAATAGGCTAACTCTCAGAGGTTTGACTGTGGCTGAAGAATCAAGGTAAGAATGATACAGCTGCAATCATACTGAGAAACCTATTTTTTAATCTGTGGCCTCTTATTTGTAATCTGTTATTAGTTCTAATCCCTTACCCCAGGCAGGTCCTCCTGACCTAACTCTGGATAACTTCCCAACTGTTTGTTCACACATGAAAAGTGTAACTAGCATATGCCAGTTCTCAGAGATACCTTTTCAGCTAATTGCCTTTTAATTGCCAATAGTCTCCTAGCAGCCTGTACTTTTGAAGCTGGGTTTTCCAGTGTCTAATGAGGTTTCATACAAAGTTCTCATTTAAATCTTATGACACAAGGTTATCCTATTTCAATAGGATGTTCCATAGTTAGATTAAAGAGTTTGTGACCATTATACTGAATCAAAGATGAATTGGGGTGCAGGGAAATATTTGCAAAATACCACACATGACAATAATTATATCTAAAAGTGCTTATTTTGCAAAATTAAATTGGGTTTATACTGTGAACACTAAATAGTGGTTAATCCAACACAATTTGCAAACTAGCAGCTGGTTTAAAATAAAACTTGATTTTTCTAGGAAACACAGATACTTGAAGCATACACAAGTAAAACTAATTTAACCTTTGAAAAAAAATTTCTGGAGGAAAGAATAGAAATCCCTTTATAAGATTTTTAAGCACTGCAATTATTGACAAGGACTGTATTACCTCTGATCAAAAAACAAAAAAGAAATAATAAGAAGCAAAACCGCAGGAGACATCAGCAGCTGTCAGGCTGTTTTCCAATTGTAGCGAGGTAGTTTACAGTGGGCTTGTGCCACCTCTCAAGGCCCAGTTAAGAAAGCTTTTTTAAATGCCTTAAAAAGCCAATTCGTACATTAATCAAGTTGAGCCCTCATCCATACTCACTGCAAAACATCAATTACCATGTCTTTTTTTATTTTAATAAATTCCAGTTGACAGCAGACCCCTTATTAAGGGTTTGCTAAAATCATACAACAAGTAAAAGGCTATTAATATTGCTTTCCCCCCCTGCTGCTATTGTCTTGCCGCACTGGTCTGCAAACATATTCCGGCTGCATTACAATTAATGCCAGTGGAACTCCTTCTAACGACTTCCAGCTTGCTAATTTTTTACGCTAATAATAAAAAAGGCATTGCTATGCAAGAGCAGCCCCCTTTTATCATGCTCGCATGGCACACTAGAGAGCTCCTGCCATTGTTCACATGAAAGACAATTAAACCCATGAACATCAAACCCAAAAATGACAATCTGCTAACCAGCACTGTTACTAGTGTCTTTCCTTTATTTTCTGGATTATATATAACAATTCTCCAAAGACATTTTTTCTTGCATGCACCTTCTTAAAAATAAAATAGAAGTTTGAAAAATACCCTTTGCTGATTTATGCATTTCTTCTCAGAATTTATTAACTGTCTAGGGCCAATTTCACACCAGCACTTCCATAGCCTCCAGGTCTGAATTCTGGACACATTTCAGGAAATGCACCAATAATACTGTCCACATAGTTTCATATTTAAAAATAAACATTAAAAAATCCATGGTTCATGTTTTTTTCTGAAACACAATATAAAATGCCCAAGGGAAAGGTGAAAGCCAGTACTGCAACAAGTTTATTTCTCACCGACCTCTGGGGATGAAAAGAGTGAGGAGAGGAAGGTTCTTACAGCTGACTGAAAATTAAAAATTAAGCACATTCAAAAATTGAGTGTAGGCTACAGTCCTACTTGCAAATATGCATGTTTTGAAAATCCACAGAAAAAAATATCACATGTAACAGTGGGAGCAACTACAGTTACTCTTGGACCACCCCATTTAACACAAAGGAAGCATGACTGATAACAATCTTATGGTCATTAGTGATCTTATGGTCATAGTCTTAGCCATGAATATTGTATGTAATCAAGTTGCAATCAGTCGTGATGCAGTGGATCAGGAGCATCCATGTTCTTTTAGCAAAAAGTTAATAGCAGCTACAGTGTGTACCAAAGTAGGGCTGTGAAACTAGAAAGAGGGTTTATAAACCTTTAATTGTGGCATTTCCCGCAGTTAAAACCCCCAACTCTATGTATCCCTTGAGGGGATTCTTGCAAATACGACCTGTATGTTTTTTCAAGGAACTGGTGTGTGTGTGTGTTAAAATCCAATCTGATTCTCAACACACACACCCTGCAAAAGTGGCTCTTTCAAAAAAAAAGTTGGGCTATTCTGATTACAGATCTCCCATGCACTGCCTAGTTACACCATAACTACAAACACACACACAAATCAATCAACATTGCTAGGACTATGACTAGAAGCTCATTCTTTTAAAAATAAGTGAAACTTCCTCTTCGTTAAATGAGTAATCATGTAATCAAGATATAAATCCTAGCCCTATACACCTCCACATTGTTTATTTAAGAACAGATGCATTTAAAAAGCACAATTTCACTTTGGGTACATAAGCATGTGGTTTCATTAATTGTCTTTAGGTCTTTCACTTTAGTTACTGGTTGTTCTTTATAAACTTAAAAATCCTACGTAGCCTACCCATGCCAATATCCCTACACTAACTTCACCCTTTCACCATCTAAATCCAAAATAATAAACTGACATTGAACCTACACTATCTACCACTCTCCCCACACCACTTTCAATCAATGTTAATCAATCCCACAAACGACACCATGTAATCCAACTGCCAAACTGCCACACACCCACTCAGCCAATCCAGCACACACCAACATTCTGCAACATTCCCAACACTCACCACTTACCTGAATCATACTAATACAAAACTCTTTGCACCATGGGACTCACTAGATTTCTGAACAAGTTGTGCTCCCATAAGAACATACGAAAAGTCTGCTGGATCAGGCCAATGGCCCTTCTAGTTCAGCATCCTGTATTCACAGCGGTCATCCAGATGCCTACGGGGAGTGCACGAGAAGGACCTAAGCACAAGAGCACTCTCCCCTCCTGTGGTTTCCAGCAATTGGTATTTGGAAGCATACTACCTCCGAATGTGGAGGCAGAGCATACCCATTGTGGCTAGTAACCACTGACAACCTTATCCTCCATGAATCTGTCTAATCCTCTGTTAAAGCCATCAAAGTTGGTGGCCATCACTGCCTCTTTTGGAGCAAAATGCCATAGTTTAACTATGTGCTGTGTGAAGAAGTGCTTTCTTTTGTCTGTCCTGAATCTTCCAACCTTCAACTTCATTGGATGTCCATAAGTTCTAGTGTTATGAGAGGGGGAAAATATTTTCTCTATCCACTTTCTCCATGCCACAAATCGATTTATACATCTATCATCTTACACCCCTTTTCTTTAAACTAAAAAGTCCCAAATGCTGCAAACTTTCTACATAGGGGGTTGCTCCATCCTCTTGATAATTCTGTCTGCCATTTTCTGAACCTTTTCCAACTCTACTATATCATTTTTGAGGTGAGGAAACCAGAACTGTATATAGTATTCCAAATGTGGTTGCGCTATAGGTTTATATAATGGCATTATGGTATGAGCAGTTTTATTTTCAGTTCCTTTATACTGTGCTTACACTGGTTCTCCTTTGTACACACTGAGCTTAAGGAAACCGCACCGTATTCTTTATCTTTCAGATGACAACAGAACAACCATGTTCCACTTATAGTTTCTTTTGTACATAGCGCACAGAATTGCATGCTTACAGGAGGCATCCACATATAGCATACAATAAATACACAGGACACAACCACATGCTTCTAAATGTAATGACAATGATTACCAATATGTCTTGTTATAAGAATTTGCATTTATGCATTGTATATATGTTCTGCTGACTGAATCATTCAAGACTAATAACTTTTCAAAGTTGTTAGCTAGCAGAGTTGGAACCTATCAGTCATTCATCCATTCATATGGTGCCTCCTCCTCCTGCTGCTTTTGAGGCAGCAGCTTGCAATAATTTTTTTCCCACCTCAGTACCACAAGATCTTACTAATTTGCCAGTGAGGAAAGACACCGGTATGTGTGCTGATAGCTGGGCCTCACATTGAACAAAATGCAGAAGGAGGCAGACTCAAGAAGTTTTCTTGATGAGGAAAAATTACAGTAGAAATTAGCAAGAGTTATCACTTTGCAAAAAATATATATATTCTTGGATTTACTATGGATTTTGATACCATGTTGGCATTCATATAGAGTAGATTTTATTTTGGTATCACACATGTACTTTTAACAGTTGCACAACAAGCATAAAATCTAAAGCTGAAGCTTTCCCTGTTACACTAACTGCATCTCAGAACGTGTTGAATTATATTTCTGTCTGTTTTACATCTCTTAAAGACACACAACCTCTGTCTGGGGACAGTTGGGCTGGGATATCTTGGTAACCCCAGAGCTTGGAAAAGTTACTTTTTTGAACTACAACTCCCATCAGCCCCAGCCAGCATGGCTACTGGATTGGGCTGATGGGAGTTATAGTTCAAAAAAGTAACTTTTCCAAGCTCTGGTAACCCTACATTTAGCGGTAATAATAGGCAACCAGAAAATGGTTCAAAATCCACAGCAAGGTTTTGATATATATCTAACACTCTGAAAGTATGAAATATTTTGTTAAGTGTATGCTGTTTCTAACTTCTACTGAAATGTTAGAAAAGTGTCTTCACTGCTAGCAGACATTTAAAGTAACTCTTTCAGTTATGCCATTCCTTCCATTGTTATTGTTAATTAGGTCAAGAGAGTACAAAAGCCAAATGACTGAAGTTCAGTGGAGTGGTTTGCCGCAGTTTTAATGAAAATAAATACTTAACACTCAAGAACTTTCTTTAGCCTTATTTTTTAAGAGAACATTTATTGCACATACACTGCAATTCACTGCAATTGTCATGGTAGTCATTTTATCACCGATATTATTATCCCCTGAAGATGGTTCGTGGACAGGCCTGTGCTAGTGTCCCCTGCTAGGCTGTCCCAGCTTTACAAATTGTAAATCTTGTCAGTATATTCTACAGGAAAACAGAAGGGGAGGACACTCTTTTTTCAAAAGAATGAAAAGAAAAAAAGATAGTGGATGCTACAACAATGCATTCAAAATGAGGGGACTGTATCAGCTATGCTAGAACATCTCCATTCACTTAAATGAAGTCTCCTATTCTGATGTTACAAACAGAACTAAAAGGGAACCTAATGCACTTAATACTCTTTCAGCTCAGCCAATCCTGTGGGATCCTCCCCCTCCCCAAAAATTTTTTTTGGCAGGGAGGGGGCAAGTATAATATTATAAAATAGAAAGTACTCCTGGTTTTGGCTAGCAGTGATTAGGGATGGGAGCAAATTTCACTAAAATCAAACTTGGCACCAGACTTTCCTATAGTTCACTATCTTTGCTGACTAATCCTGAATGCTGTGAACTTCTGTGGCTTTTCCCAACACCGGATTTTGTTAAAAACTGTATTGAATATAACAATATCATCATTGTATTCCTGAGTTATGTTGCTGTGCTAACATGAAGCTGACCAGCATGTTTTTGCTGTGCTAAGGTGAAACTAGGGTGAAACTAACAAACATGTCTCTTTGCTTTGCTAACATGAAACTGACCAGCATGGGTCATTGCTTTGTTAACATTAAACTGATGATCTCTCCTTTCTCTCATGGTAACTGATCTGGCAATCTCGTTTTCTCTGATGACTGGGGAGGGGGGGGAGATCCAATATGATTCAGGAGCAGGAAATGGGTGGGCGCAGGGCAGAAAGAAAGCTCCTTTCCATTCCTTTTGAAATGAAAACATTGTTAGAAATAATGATGATATCATTTTTCAGGAGGAAAAAAATGAATCGCTAAAAGCAAAGGATAACGGAAAAATAACAAAAATGGACAATAAACACCTGCTAGTTTGGCAGAATGTGATCCAAACTGGCACCACCAAGCAGAACCCATCCCTAGCAGCAATGCACTCCTTCTGGACTGACTGAAGGATGTGAGTGTTGGAGGCACTGTATTGCAGTGGCTCCACTCCTATCTGCAGGGCTGCTACGAGAAAGTACTACTAGGAGATTATTGCTCAGCTCCATGGCTTTTGGGCTATGGGATCCCACAAGGGCATTTTCTGTCTCATATTATATTTAATATAAATATGAAACTGTTGGTAGCTATCATCTGGGGATTTGGAGCATGGAGTTCAATCTCTCTACTCCATCTGTTCTGGGAGAAGTTTCCCATACTATTTCCCAGTATTCCCTAGAACAGTAAATTGCAAATTGCTGCAGAAATGTGGAGAACCAAATTAGGAAAATATGAAACAGAGAGAACCAAATTGACAGATCATTCCATCCCTACTATGCGCGCAGCTGAGCAGGGCACCCTGGTCTTTGTGTGTGTGTGTGTGTGTGTGTGTGTGTGTGTGTGTGTGTGAGAGAGAGAGAGAGAGAGAGAGAGAGAGAGATTACTCGGACTGTCTATTCAAATCCAGCCATTTCATAACTTGGCTCCATAGCAGTGGGTGGAATAGGTGACTCATCTTGCCCAAGAGTAGATGACTAAGCGACAATGGCGCTTGTCCCAGAGCACCAGCCGGCTGTGGTTTACTTGCCAAGTGTGGGAGGTGAGTCGGCAGCACAGGCTCGGTGTCCTGGTTGGAGACTGCCGCCGTGGGGGCTGTGGGCTCTGGACCAGGGATGGCCTTTTTCCCAGCCTTGTGGAGTTGAAACAAGCCCCACAGCTGGGACAGGTTTGGGAGTTGAGGGTTCTGGTCAAAACCAGCAGTCACCACTTATGGTAGCATGTGACCAGGTATGGCAGCCTCCTGGGACTGGTCAGGCTGCTACTGAGGCTACCTCATGGTGAGTGTGGGCCAACTCTTGGACCCAGCGGCTCCTTCCATGGTGCCGGAACAGCCAGCCAAGCAAGCCAGTAAGAAGGCAGCCGAGGACCCGTTGACTTTGGGGAAATGTCAGCACTGCTCGGCTTCCACCTGCTCCCCACTACAAGGGAAAATATTGTGGGGGGATTATGTAGACTTGTTCTCCCTCCTTTACTGACAGCCTCCTAAGAAGGACAAGGAGAAGGGGGAGGACAGGGAGCATGACAGACCCAGGTGTAGGAAAGTGGACAGGACATGGGCCAGATGGCTACTGGCCTACTTGATTTACGCAGGGGTTATACTGCAGAAGGAGCTGCGGAGGGATCCATTGCTGCTTAAATATCTAGATATCATTTACAGGGGGTATTCTGAGTTCTGTGGCCTTGCATGGCTATTGTATGATGAGGTCTTTTGTATGTGGGCAGCTTTTGATTAAATATTACCATGGGATAAGAAAGAGCCCAAGTTATGGCTGCAGTTCATGGTGGCCACTCGGGCTATGGTAGGGGACAGGAGTAATAGTGGGCATTTGCTGAGCAGTCAGTCAGTGGCTATTTCCCCCCACCTGAATGAGGGACAAGGGGTTCAACATTGGTTGCTCTGCTGGGAATTTAGCTCCCAGGATTTCTGTGCCCATAATCCCTGTCATTTTAGGCATGAGTGCTCAATATGTGGTGGCTCGCACTCCAGCACCAACTGCCCTCAGGGCAGACCCTTTAAAGGAGGGATCAGGGATACACAGGGAGGTAGGAAGCTGCCGTCTCCAGGAGCGGTTCAAGGAAAAGGGGCCCTCCCCATTTTAACCGGAGGTACTGCGGGCTTTGTTGATAGACTACCCAGTTGAGGGGGTGGGCAATTTTTGTTGCAGTTTTTTTCTTTTGGTTTTAGGATACCATATTCAGATCCATGGATTGCTTTCATGGCTTGTAATCTTAAATCGGTCCTAGGTATAAAAGCAATTGTAAGGGGTAAGATCAATAAGGAAGTGCAGGCTGGCAGGGTGCTGGGCCCTTTCTCATCACCTCCTACCTTGGCTCTACAGGTATCGCCCCTGGGCATAGTGCCCAAGAAAGCTCCGGGGAATTTAGATTGATCCATCACTTGTCGTATCCACGGGGGTACTCTGTTAATGATTTCATACTGGATAGTCTTTGCAAGGTGCATTATACCTCTTTTGATACTGCAGTGCACATGGTGTGCGCATGCAGCAGAGGTGCCCTTGTGGGCAAATGCAACATCAAGTCTGCCTTTTGCCTCTTGCCCGTACACCCGAAGGATTTTGAGCTGCTGGGATTTGCCTTTTTTGGGCCAATTCTACATAGACAGGGCATTGCCTATAGGCTGCTCCATTTCCTGCTCAGTATTTGAGCGCTTCAGCTCCTTTTTGAGTGGGCGGTCAAGAGGTGGGAAGGCTTGGATGTGGTGGTGCACTATCTGGATGATTTCTTGTTTGCAGGTGCTGTAGGTTCCAGTGAATGCCAGCACCTGATGTCCCACTTTTATGACCTGACTAGGGGGTTGGGGGTTCACTTAGCCACAGAGAAGATGGAAGGTCCAGCCCCTGTGTTAACCTTTCTAGGTTTCATGATTGACTCTGAGGTCCAGTGCTGCAGGTTGCCCAGGGTTAAGCTCAACCTATTGCAGAACAAGATCTGAGAGGTTTTGGAGGCCAAGAAGCTTTCCCTTTTGTTCCTCCAGGAGCTGGCAGGGCATTTAAACTTCGCATGTAGGATCATCACACTAGGCCAGGCGTTCCTAAGGCAGGTGTATGATGCCATGGCAGGACTTTCCTGGCCTTATCACAGATACAGGGTTATGGCAGCTTTACATGCTGACCTGGTGGTGTGGTTGTCTTTCTTGTGGAAGTTCAGGGTTTCATTCTGGAGAGAGGACCAGCTCCTGGAAGCAGGGCTACAAATACAATCTGACGCCTCGGGCATTTGGTTTTGGAGTTGTGTTAGGGACTTCCTGGTGTAACGGGTGCTGGCCGCAGACCTGGATTCAGGAGGGGTTAACCAGGGATTTAACTTTTCTCAAATTCTTTCCTATCATGGTCATGGCCTACTTGTGGGCAGACAGGCTACAAAACTCTACTGTCCATTTCTGGTGTGATAACATGGTCATGGTCCAGGTTATCAACTCTCTTACATCTAGGAACACTAGGGTTATGGGTCTGGTCCATTCCTTTGTTCTCCAATGCCTGCGATTTAATGTTGTATTTCAGGCACAGCACATATTGATAATGGTGTTGCTGATGCTCTGTCATGGAATCAGATGGAGAGGTTTTGACAGCTGGTGCTGCTGTCATGCCACCCAAGATTTGGGAGATTGGAGAGCGGAGTCGGAGATTTTGGGAGAATGGAGAACGGAGTCGGACAGGGCCATAAGCCTATTCATTGCACCTAGCATGCTCACCAGCTATCAGAGAGCAGGTAGGGAGCTTCAGGAGTTCAGGGTCAGCAAGGGCTATGCACAAGTATGGCCTGTCCCTGTCGATCACCTGCTGGAATTCCTGGTGGAAGGCAGGAAAAGGGGCCTTTCTGTCAGGATACTGCGAGGTAAGCTGGCGGGCCTTTCCTTTGTAGCCAATGCAAGAGGTTTTAGGGATCATTTAGGACTTTTGGGTCCATTGTATGCTGGCGGGCTGGGCCAGAGAGCACCCAGCTGTCCCTGATCCCCGTCGCCTCTTTTCTTCTGACCTGCTAGTGGGACTGTTAGGCCAGTGGGTTGATATATGCTCTTCCCACTATGAGGTTCAGCTGTTTCATGCAGCGGCCCTCACATTATTTGGGGGGGCTTTCAGGATTGGGGAGGTTGTATCAGGGTCCAAGTCAGACTCGTCTCTACACGCCCTCCTACAGCCAGATGTTAGTTTGGAGGGGGGTTGTGCCAATATCAAGTTACGATTGTCTAAGATGGTCCAGCGGCATAAAGGGCGCAGCATAATGTTATCGCCATCCTCGATGCCACACATCTGCCCAGTGAGGGTATTGCAATACTTCCTTGAAGCAAGGGGCACAGAGCCAGGTTATTTGTTTATTCACAAGAGGGGTCTCCCCTCCCAAAGTTTCAATTCTGGGCACTTACCAAGCTAGCGCTGCAAAGCTTGGGAGTGAACCCTGCGAGGTTTGGGACCCACTCACTCAGGATTGGGGCTGCTTCCACGGCAGCTAGTATTGGATTTTCACAAACGCAAGTACAGGCCATCAGAAGATGGAAATCGAAGGGTACAAGGGTTACATTTAATAATAATAATAATTTAATAATAACCCCTTTGGCAAGTCAGGAGATCCTGAGGCCTAACCATTTGTAATTATTTTGTTTTTGGCAGGTTGCTGGACTGGGTTGGAGCAGATGTGCATCCTACTCTGCGGCCATAGCATGATCTTCTGGGCGGGCCATAAGGCTGCCAAGTCACGTTTTGGTTCACAGCTGGGCCTCAGTCGGTGGGCCACGGTGCAATGGCTGGGCTGGCGAGGGATGCGCTGGGATGGGCTTCTACCCATGTTATTCCAGCAAGGTTTGCTGTGGAGGTTCTGCACGTGGTGGTCATTCACCTGGGTGGGAATGACCTCGATTTACATAAGAGCAAGGCCCTCAGTTTGCATGCATGTGGGGGCATGCAGTTGGTGAGGCAACATTGACCTCTGGTCCGGCTGATATGGTTGGACATACTCCCTCACAGGGTCTGTCGTTGTTTGGGGGACCTGAGGGGTTTCGACAGAGCACACAAGAAGGTCAACTGGCAGCTTCGGTTGGACTTTCTGGCACATAGGGGGATAAGTTTACATCACCCCGATATACGGCACACGCGGGCTGAACTTTACAGGACTGATGGAGTTCACCTGTTGAATGCAGGGAATGACATATTTCTGGATGACCTGCAGAAGTGTCTGCGAGACGTGGTTCTTGGCAGTGGGGAAAAAGGAAGTAGGTAAGGACAGCTGGAGGGGCCCCGTAGGCACCTTTGGAGATGATTGGTGGTTCCAGAGACCTGTCTTGTCAGGGCTTTACGGCCCGAGGGCAGGATATGGGCTGCTTCTGGGGCCTACTTACCTCATCCACCCGGAGTTGTAGGGCCCCCGGGGTGGTGACGTGGGAAGGCCCCCCTGCTCACCTACAAGTGTGGCGGGGAAAGGGGTAAGCAGAATGGCTTGCCCTTCCCTCAGCAGGGGCTGCTCACCCGATAGCTGTATTGCAGCAGCTTGCTTATGGACAGTTCCCGCACCCATGTTTTCCCTCTGCAGGTTAGTTTAAGGGGTTCTGTTTATAGTTTAATAAAGTGGCCCTTTGTTCAACCTAGCTTGCTGTGTCCATGTATTATTTCAACCCTCGACCGCAATTGCTGCTTATCCTGTAAGTGCATCATTAGATTCATCACTCACTCTTTAGTAAAAATTATTACAACAATTGTGTTCTATAGCAAAGGAACACACACACACACACACACACAGCAAGAGAGAGAGAGAATTATTGGCAAAGTGGCACTTCTCAGGTGCTTATGAATAGAGTCCATCAGTCTACAGAGAGCAAGAAAAGTGCAAACAGATCGGCACTGAATTATCACGGATCTCTCTGTGTGTCTTTCTGCCATTGCAGCACTTTATGGGAGATAAAACTTACCTTTACTTCCAACATTTTCTATAAAGAGGATGGTAAGCATTCTTAACCTTAAAAACAAAACAAGGCCTACTTTCACTTTGGTGCACATTTAAAATTGTTACAATTGAGCTTTGTGCCTCATTTCACTTTAATGGATATGGTACTAAAATGTTGCCCGCAGTTATCAAGTATAAGTAATGAAATATCCTGGTTGTTGCTTGTCACATTAATTGAGAGGAGAAGAGAGAAAGAAAAGGAGATTTTTTTAAAAAGAAGCAAAGAAAAATCCAAGAAGTGCTTAAAAGAAAATGTATTTGTACTGAATCAGTCTAAATCAGTGTTAGATGCTACTGACAGTTACAAGAATATTCACTAGCTTCTGGTATAATATTGAACAAGGTCTGAAAATTCTTAAGTGACAGTTTTGGTGAATGAACAAAGCTGTGATCAGCAGAGATTTGGAGGAGATACATAATGGATAACATATTGTGTAGTGTTTTTTTTTACTCTATTGGGTCCTGTTGGCATGAATTCACAAGATTCAAAGTTGTTCTGCATGTCACATGAACTATATTCAGGACAAACGAAAGGAGATACTTCACCCAGCAGATAATTAAACAATACAATTCACTCCAACAAGATATAAAAGCCACCAACTCAGATGGCATTAAAAGAGGATAAGGCTATCCATAGCTACTAGTCATGATGTCTATGTTATACCTCCATTGTCAAAGGGAGTACGCCTCTGAATATCAGTTGCTGGGAATCAGAACTGGGGAGAGTCTTGTTGCATTCAGGTCCTGTCTGTGGGTTTCCCATTGACATCTCCTGAGCCACGGTGAGAACAGGATGTTGGAGCAGATGGACCTTTGGTCTGATCCAGTTCTTATATGGTAAGTGAGCTTAATCACACACATGTATCACCTGGCATCCATGCATCATGCTAATGTGACATATCATGACCTATGTCGGGAGAGGGACAGAGGGAGTGTAACTCTGCTGATTCTCCTTGATCTCTCAGCAGCTTTTGATACAATCGACCATGGTATCCTTCTGGAGAGGCTCGCGGAGTTGGGAATTGTAGGTACTGCTTGGCAGTGGTTCCGCTCCTACTTGGCGGGTCGTCTCCAGAAGGTAGTGCTTGGGGAACATTGCTCGACACTGTGGGATCTCCAATGTGGAGTCCCGCAGGGGTCGGTTCTGTCTCCCATGCTTTTTAACATCTACATGAAGCCGTTGGGTGCGGTCATCAGGAGTTTTGGAGTGCGTTGTCATCAGTACACTGATGACACGCAGCTCTACTTCTCCTTTTCATCCTCTTCAGGTGAGGCTGTCAATGTGCTGAACCGTTGCCTGGCCGTGATAATGGACTGGATGGGAGCTAACAAACTGAGGCTCAATCCAGACAAGACTGAGATGCTGCTTGTGGATGGTTTCTCTGACCAGGTGGTGGATACTTACCCTGTCCTGGATGGGGTTACACTCCCCCTAAAGGAGCGGGTTCATAGTCTGGGAGTTTTTTTAGATCCTTCCCTGTCACTTGAGGCTCAAGTGGCCTCGGTGGCTCGGAATGCGTTCTACCAACTTCGGTTGGTAGCCCAGCTACGTCCCTACCTGAGCAGAGAGGACCTTACATCAGTTGTACACGCTCTGGTAACCTCGCAATTAGACTACTGCAATGCGCTCTACATTGGGCTGCCTTTGAAGACAGTTCGGAAGCTACAGCTTGTCCAAAATGCGGCGGCCAGAGTAATAACGAGGACCAAGCGGTCGGAACACATAACACCTGTTCTGGCTCACTTACATTGGCTGCCAATATGCTTCCGGGCCAGATTCAAAGTGTTGGTTTTAACCTATAAAGCCCTATATGGTGTTTAAAGAAATGTTATATGACCTCTGTAGGGTTGCCAGATCTCCGGCAAATGGCTGGAATCTCTGGCCCCGCCCTTGCCTTTTTCACCTCCAGCCAGAATTGCCTCCATGTTGTATAATCTCCGGTTTTCAGCTGGGGTCTCCGATTTTGGGGGTGGCCTCCAGCTCTCTGGCTAGCACCCCTTACTCTCTGGACTCTCAGCTTCAATTTTAAAAAAAAGTAAGTTTCTAGGTGGTCTAGTTCCCGAGATATACACCAAAACATCAACCGCCCCCCCACATGACTTTTTTTTATAGATCCTTGCTCTAGCTACACTCCCATCAGCCCAATCCAGTGGCCATGCTGGCTGGGGCTGATGGGAATTGTAGTTTAAAAAAGTAACTTTTCAAAGCTCTGGCTGTAACCCCGCCCTTTCAGAATTGTAGCCAATGAAGCAAGAGTTGTGACTTGTTGATCCAGGCATGCCTAGGCTGAAGTCAGAAAATGGTGGCTTTAAGATTTTTGCAGTTTGCGTAAGTAATATGGCTTAATTTTTTTTTCCTCTTCTGTCCAAGAGTCAGACACTGGGCTATGAAATATGAAAGTATTTAATCCAATATCTGCTTTTCTGGGAGTACAGCAATTTCTGGGAGTAAAGCATGTACCTGGAGTAAACCACACTGAACTCCATTAGGACTTACTTTTGAGTAGACATGGTTAGGATTGTGCTGTAAATTAATGGGACTTGTGAGTAAACATAGCACAGACTTGTGTTTGTGTTGTAAATCTTTCTCTCTCCCTCCAACCCTATTTTTAAAAAATTAGGCAGGGTTTATCACAGTTTTTATTATGTAGGAAACTAATACTGATTTTTTTTAAAAATGAATGAAGTTCATTTATTTATTTTTATTTATTTATTATTTGATTTATAGCCCACCCTTCCTCTAAGTAGGAGCCCAGGGCAGCAAACAAAAGCACTAAAAACACTTTAAAAATCATAAAAACAGACTTTAAAATATATTAAAACAAAACATCTTTAAAAACATTTTTAAAAGCTTTAAAAACTTTTTTTTAAGAAAAGGATTAAAAACATATTAAAAAGCAATTCCAACACAGACGCAGACTGGGATAAGGTCTCAACTTAAAAGACTTGTTAAAAGAATAAGTTCCTTATCACTTCAGGGTACAGTTTTCCCTGGTTGAGTAAGCCCCATTGAATACATTGGGACTTGCTTCTGAGTAAACAAACATAGGATTGCACTATAAATATCTTTACAGGTTGTATAAATAATGAACATATTTGATAGTCATGCTTATATAAATATTTTCATAGAATCATAGAATAGTAGAGTTGGAAGGGGCCTATAAGGCCATCAAGTCCAACCCCCTGCTCAATGCAGGAATCCAAATCAAAGCATTCCCAACAGATGGCTGTCCAGCTGCCTCTTGAATGCCTCCAGTGTTGGAGAGCCCACTACCTCTCTAGTAATTGGAAATTTAGAAATTTAGGAAATTTAGAAATTTCAGAAGAAAATCACCCTGTGCTTTATAGATTACAGCAAAGCCTTTGACTGTGTAGATCATGAAAAATGATGGAATGCTTTAAAAGAAATGGGGGTGCCACAGCATCTGATTGTCCTGATGCGCAACCTATACTCTGGACAAGAGGCTACTGTAAGGACAGAATATGGAGAAACTGATTGGTTCCCCATCGGAAAGGGTGTGAGACAGGGGTGTATTTTATCACCCTATTTGTTTAATCTACGTGCAGAATATATCATATGGAAAGAGGGATTGGACCAAGATGAAGGAGGTGTGAAAATTGGAGGGAGAAATATATGCAGACAATACCATACTCTTAGCAGAAAACAGTAACGATTTGAAATGAATGCTGATGAGCAGGACTACAGCTGAATGTCAAAAAGACTAAAGTAATGACAACAGAGGCTTTATGTAACTTTAAAGTTGACAGCGAGGACACTGAACTTGTCAAAGATGATCAATACCTTGGCACTATCATTCAAAATGGAGACAATAGTCAAGAATCAGAAGAAGGCTAGGACTGGGGAGGGCAGCTGTGAGAGAACTAGAAAAGGTCCTCAAATGCAAAGATGTATCATTGAACACTAAAGTCAGGATCATTCAGACCATGGTATTCCTGATCTCTATGTATGGATGTGAAAGTTGGACAGTGAAAAAAGTGGATAAGAGAAAAATTAACTCATTTGAAATGTGGTGTTGGAGGAGAGCTTTGCACATACCATGGACTGTGAAAAAGACAAATAACTGGGTGTTAGAACAAATTAAACCAGAACCGTCACTAGAAGCTAAAATAATGAAACTGAGGTTATTATACTTTGGACACATCATGAGAAGACATGATTCATTAGAAAACACAATAATGCTGGGAAAAACAGAAGGGAGTAGAAAAAGAGGAAGGCCAAAGAAGAGATGGATTGATTCTGTAAAGGAAGCCACAGACCTGAACTTACAAGATCTGAACAGGGTGGTTCATGACAGATGCTCTTGGAGGTTGCTGATTCATAGGGTCGCCATAAGTCGTAATCGACTTGAAGGCACATAACAACAACAACAACAACAATTGTATCACATAGCAGGCAGGAGAGTGGCAAGACCCTTAGTAAAAGAAACCAGGTGAGAGTGGCAGCAATGGTAATATATCATGCTTCTACAAGAAAGTCCAACTATTCTCTAGGTTAAAACCTGACAATCTAATCATAAAAACCTCAGGTTTCCACAAGGGACATATTAGCAGCTATGGAAGATGGGCTTGAGGTTTTCAAAGCATCTGGTAACTAAGCATATTTTGCTATTCAATAGATTTTTTTAGTTTACTCCTCCTGCCACTGTGGGCTTCTTGGCCAGCAGAAGGCACCCTTTCTAGAGGAAACCATATGATCTTCAAGGACTTTTATATAGGCTATTACTGTTTAAAAAAAAAAAGGTTTACAGGCAAGCCCTTACTTGGCTGTTTGTCAAAGAACCAGTACAGTGAAGGAAAACACACACATGCACTATGCTCATTAAGAAAATGTACGAAGTACTATTTTCTATTCTTGGATAGAGTTATATGTGCTGACAGGGTCACAGCTTCCTTGCTATGGTTTCTTCAGAATTTAGTTGATCAAGAAGGACAACATTAACTTGGGCTCTTTGCAACACGAACACAGTCACACTATAAGATAAAGAAAGGTAGCATCAAAAATTTAAAAAGCAATTGCACTGTCATAGAATTTATCCTGTTCAAACAGTATTTAGCAGAGAAAAGAATTTCAGAGAATTTGGGTACACTTCAGTGAAGGACATATGAAGGCTACCAAGGTGTAAGAAAGTAAGTGTTGGCATAGGATAAATACTGTATGAGATGGGGTGGCCCAAGGCTACATATTTGGGGAGTATTGCTCAGTGCCTAGCTTCCTGATCTAGGAGGTGGGATCAGGTCACATTCATACCATACATTTAAAGCAATAATAACATTCTAACAACCATGGCTGTTAAAAGAATCCTGGGAACTGTAGTTTGTTATGGGTGCTGACCTCACAGAGCTACAGTTCCCAGTACCATTAACAAACTGCAGTTCCCAGGAATCTCCATGACAGTTAAAGTGATATAACCGTATTTAAAATATATGGTGTGGATGTGACCTCAGTTTGGAATGTCTGAAAGCATTATCAACAACAGCAGAATTGCTGCCAGAAAAGACTGTAGTGCAAGGGTAGCCAATGTATTGGCCTCTAGAAGTTGTTGGACTACAACTCCCATCAGCCCTAGCTATCATGGCCAATGGTCAGGCATGATGGGAGTTATAGTCCAGCAAACATATGAAGGGCACTATTTTGGCTACCCCTGCTGTAGTGGAACAGTTTGGCCCTTTTTGAAAGGATCCATGTGTCTCTGACAGAGAACAGGGGAGCATCTGCCCTGTACTGTGACAGTAATCCACAATAGGTAGGAGAGTAAAACTGAAGTCTAAAATATTAAGGGATAATAAGGATAAATTCAGTTTATCAACTTGAAGCACTGCTGTTATTTATTGCTCCTGAGACTGCTGCTATCCTATTTTTATACAGTATTGTGGCAAATTTAGTTTTTACTGTGCTGTCCTATTTGGTGTAGTGTGCAGTAATAGGTTTTAAGTGTTATGCTATTTTAATGTTGTTTATATACTTGTTTATTTTATTTTATATGATGCATAATGATCTTGATACTGTTTTTTTTTACAAATGTTGTAACTCACCCTAACACCATTAATGAAGGGCAGATTTGTAAACCCCCAAACAATCAATCAAATTCTGCCTGCATGCAGCACCTCAGTGATCCAACTCTACAAACTTATTTCAACTGCAGTCTCAAGCAACTCACTTTCCCAAGCACTCATGACAGCAAATTTAAAATTAAAATGTAGTAAGTGTACTAAGACTACAATCCGGTCCATAGGTACACGTGCTCAGGTTCCATTGAAATTCTATATATAGGTTCTTCAGAAGTGTTCTTCTAATTCCTAGTAATTGAGTTCACTCTTCCTCAGAAAGAATATCCAGCATCCCAAACAGCAACTGAGTGAATGGAAAGCCAGAAATAGAACCCGGCAGATCAATAGATTTGACTGAGGAAGCGTTTGCATTCTCAGGGGTACAGATCATTGTGTTTCTAAGTGGATCAGAGATATGATCCCTAGCCACTGTGAATGGAATGGAAACTGGATGCCATCAAAGGGAGATACAACTGCTTACGTGGTGAGGCAATATGGCAAAGAATAGAACACTGGGAAGAATGAAAGACTGCGTAGAAAATCTTTAAATAAGTTCAGTCTTAAATTCTAATTCACAACAAAGAAATTGAACAATGGAAAAAATACTATATCCCATCTAAATAAAGACATTTGTAAACCTAAAATAATTTTTGAAATTAATTTCCTTGCCTATTATACTTGGCATTTTAGAAAATTCTCAACATATTCTTACAGGCTGGAACTTCATTTCCCAGATATGTACCAAAATGTAGTCATTTATTTTAACATTTTCTAAATCACACCTTCATCTAAGCATGAATTCCAGGGTGGTATACATAAAAAATCCAAAGTATCAATACAACTTGTAAACAATTCAAACAAAAAGAATAAAAACATAATAAAACAGAGGTAATAAACCAAAACATTTCAACCAGCTAAAGCAATGCAAAGTCTGGGCAAATAAAAATATTGTGATCTGGCATCAAAAATAATACAGTGTTGATGCCAGTCTTATGTCCTTTAGTAGGGCATTCCAAAGCCAGGCAGCCACTCAGTAGTGTAGTGGCAAATTCAGAAGCGCAGGGTTCCTTCATGATAGACACAGTCATATCCCTCTTCCCCTTTTTGCTGCTGGGTTGAGAATGGGATTCTTGTTAATGCTTTCTCCTACAACAATAGACATCTCTAGGAGCCAATCAGCATGACAAGGGAGTGTTAGCTGTTTAAAAGAGTCTTCTCAGTGGCTGATTCATTTCCTTTTATCCTGGTTGTCTCCAATCAGCAGAAAATGACAAAGAAGCATGTTAGAAGACTCTTCTCAGTGGCTAGCACATTCCTCTTTCATGCTGAGTGGCTTGTAGGATGCTAGAAACATAGGGAACCTACTCCCAAAAAAGTAAAGGGTCTAAGACCTCCTGAGACCCTGGATGACTATACCCCTGGAGCCACTACCAAAAGGCTTCTCTCCCTCACGGTTGCATAATCTACCTCTCCTAATATTTCCTAAAGATTATTACCTTTTATTACTGAGATGCCATCAAAAATAATATTTATTTATAGAAGTATTTATATACTGCCCTCTCGCAAAACATCAGGGTGGTGTACAACAACATAAAATCATTTAAAAACCATACCAAACAGTCATTAAAATGATTGGCTACTCAAAAAACCTTTTAAACAGCTGCATAGGCCTGTTGGCACAAAAAAGTCTTCAAGAGATACCTGAAAGTTAAAAGCAAGGATGCCTGCCAAATCTCTTCTGGAAGAGTGCTCCATAGCATGGGACTGGTGACACTAAATGTCCAACTTCTGGTTGAGGCCAGTCGAGACAAGACAGGAGACAACTAACAGCGCTTAAATGTACATACATGCACAGCTCAAGAAAAGAAGCTGAGGAATGTTTGTCCATTAAACCCCAGAAATGCACCTGCCAATGACCTGCAACACAAACCATCATTTTCCTCTGATTAAAACCCATGAGGTAACTTGAGGTTGCACCTCACTTCCTCTGACCATTGAGACAATGTGAGCCTCAGTTTCAGTCAGGGAAGTCAGCAATCAAAGAAAAATATGTTCAGTGGTGGTGATGCTGTGACCACGACTCTCTGGAAAGTAAAACGGGATGTTAGAAACCTTCATAATATTCCAACTAACAACAGAGGCAAAAATGCCTTGTGGCTCAGAGACTAACCAAGTCATTGCTATCAATTACCTGAATCAAATGCCTGGGCATTAGATATACATTGGACATGAGCCTATGTCAACCTACTAGCTTCATGTACAAACTTTTACATAACCTATGGAAGCTAATGAAGCAATAGTAAGTAAGAAAATGAGCTACAAGTAAGAAAGTCCACATTTCAAAGCTTACCTATGCCCTGATCCCACTGGGGAGCATAAGGCAAACCATCCTCATTCAGCCTCAGTACCCCCATCTTCAATATAAAATATAATAATATTTACTTTGTAAGGACTACAACTAGATAATATATATGATATGGTTCGAACAGTTGAAAATGCTAAACAAATTTTAAACTATTGTTGTTGTTGTCTTTTCATAGTATCATTTAGAAGATTAATAATCGCCAAAGCACAACCTAAAAACCCAATTCACATTATTTTCAGCAAGATCTAAATCCCTGTGAAGGCAGGTTACATCATCTGGAGAATAAACAATTTGGTTTTGATTGTATAGCACATGAAAGTAGAATAGCACGACAGAAACACAATAATGGTTTAACTAGCTAAATTCATTGGCCACTTTATAGGAAACTATCTATAGAACAAAAATCAACAAAACACTTGTCCAGAAGATCAAGTAATGCAGGTGAAACTGGCTTTGTTACTCCTGATCATGACCTGAGGCAAAGGTTTAAAACCTTTGCAAGCACAATTACACTTAGGAAAGAAGCCCCTACCTTTAGGGAAATACTTAGATTGTCATCAAGAAGCATAAAATGAAGCCGAAATCTCTTGAAAAAAATTAGACTTTCTGATTTTTAAAAAAATAAAATTTCACATTACCTGGTTATACTTCAAAGTCACTTCAAAGAATGATTGTAGCTCCGTGGTGAAGCAGATATTTTGCATACATAAGGTCCCAGGATCAATCCTCAGCATTTCCAGTTAGAGCTAGGAATGACCCTGTCTCAAAACCTGGAGAAATGCTGCCAGTCAATGAAGGCAATAAAAAACATGGACCATTGGTCTGACTTCGTATAAGGCAGCTTCCTATGTTCCATATAGCAAAACCATCAGTGCAAGGTTGCAGAATGGTTTCTGCATTGAGAAACAAATGATAATGGTCAATCAGATTGATAAACAGCTGAACAGGACATATTGTGACCAGCATCAATGCTGTACTTGGAAAAGAACAGTATTTATGATACAGTAGTGCCCAAAGACATCTGTTCCATAGCATTTGCTTCAGCTAAACTTGTGGAAAATGAGCAGAGTTTTTTCCTGCCATACCATCATGACCAATTTTAGAAGCCATAGATTCAGCAAAACAGCTTGTAGGATCATGATCACTGACATTAAATATAATCTACAATTGGATTCTGCCTACAGAATAACATTTAGGAGACTTTTTTGTCTCTGGAAAAATAAAGAAATGAAAAAGCTAAACATATGGAATGAGGCTAGAGATATGGATTTTGTGACAAAACATATGGAAGGTAAACAAGACTTCTTTGCCAAAAGATTGTGCTGAAAGCTCTGCTCACGGCCGGACTTAAATTCCAACGAAAGGAGGAAGTCAAATCTCCAGTAAAAGGGGTCGAGGTCCACTCAGCCTTCCATCCATCCGTGGTCGGTAAAATGAGTACCCGGCATATGCTGGGGGGTAAAGAAAGGCAGGGGACGGAACTGGCAATCCCACCCCATATATATGGTCTGCCTAGTAAACGTCACAAGACGTCACCCTACAAGTCGGAAACGACTCGCACTACAAGTGCGGGGACACCTTTACCTTTAAGGACAGTACAAATCTACCCTTTCAGTGTATAACATTGTTTGCTGATGGATTAGAATGTTATAAATTCACATGCAAATTTGACAAAATATGTCACTATCATCTTTATTAGATTTACAAAGACAGTCCTTTTCATTTTCTAAATCCCTTTCATCACTTAATAGCTCAGCAAGCAATGGATTTTAAGCAAAAATAGTCTTATTACAATCAATCCTATTACACCTTTCTTTCTACTTGATGCTTAACTGATGAAACTTATTTTTCTCTAGAACCTCAACAGAAAATCTTTTTTTGCTAAGAGAACAATGTGCTTAATACAGCATAAACATGTAATACCACAGCTACAATATTCTCCTTTGGGTGGCCACCTAGAGCTTTGCAAAACCTATTCATTATACTGTATTCACCAAACTCTACCTTGCAGTAGTGTAAGAAAAAGCCATTAAAGACATATCAAGTTTCACTTCAAGATAACTGGGGGACAAGATCTATCTTCTTGTGACAGCAGGCCTGGTGCCAGTGGGTAATGGCTGAGGGGCCCTGCGGCTGATTCTGGGCAGATATAGCCCTGCTCCGTGATCGAATCCGGTCATGGAGCATGCCCCTTGTGACCCAATGCTGGCACGGATGGCAGAGTGGAGCCACTGTCCCAAACAACACTCTCTTCCACTGCCAGTGCAAACTGGCTATGCCACTTTCATCACATTACCACCACAGTGGGCTTAAATAGGCCAGACACATCAGCACACTATGTGCACATGCTTGTCATCACCCAAGATGGGGATGGGAGGGTGTCAACATCCCCCACCACCATCTTGGGTGATGGGAGGCATGCACACACAGTGTGCTAATGCGCTGATGCAGCTGGGCCCATTTAGGCCCCCAGCGGCAGTGGTAGTGCTGCTGCATCATCGTTGTTGCCGCCACCACTGCCACCTTTGAAAGCCCACTGCAGTCTGGTGCCACCCCTGAGTGACAGCTGGTGTCCTTTTCCTCTGTCATCTACTATGGAATAGTGGAAGTGGTTAAGAGAGATCTTAAAGGGGTATATTTCATATTCAAATCACCAAAACTGGCTAATACTATATTAAATAAAGAGTTAATTTTCTTAAACATGAGTTTAATTACTATGAACATATTTACACTTGACTGCTAGCCAAGGTCAGACTTCTCCAAAGCACTATTATATAGAAATAAAATATGAATTTTGTTTTATGGGTTGTGTGCATGCCTGCCTGTCTGTCTGGTATCAACAGGTGAAGTGTGGTTGCATTTATTTTGTGTGTGAGAGAGGGATGTACTACCCTTTGTATCTCAACTGCAAGGACCCCACCATATCCACTATCACTTACTGGCTTCCCTTTGAAGATCTGTATTCTTCAATTTGAACTTGATAAATCATTAAGATATGCCTCAGAGGCACATCTCAGGAGCTCCTATTTTCAGAGGTGAAGCAGGTGGCAACTGCAAAGAGAGACTTTTCAGTTATGATAACCCATTTACGGAATTTTTTTCCAAGACAAATGAGTATTATAGTAACAGTTTGCACACCATGTTAAAACAATTAGCCAACGTTTGTAAACAAGCTTATGATCTGCGTTTTTATTCAATTTTTTGTTATTTTACTGGTTCTGTTATGAACATTTTGGGTTTTGTGTAGCTTTTTATTGGTCTTGTCTTCTCCATGGCTGCTTTGTGTTAATTATTTTTATTGTATTAATAGATTGTTTGTATTATGACATAGATACACACCTAATGTCAGTAGTCTTGATGGTCAAGTGCTTTACTGTGAAGCCTTCCTGCAAACCTGGTGCAAACAAGAGGTTGCAGAAAGCAGCAACACCACAAATGTGGAATATATCTGCAAGGGTAATTGGTCATAAAACAGAGTTTCAACAACAAAATAAACACAAAATAATACACTACGTAGATGATAATAATATTGCTTATAAATATTACATTTTGATTATCCATAGTAAATTATTATGGTTATGTGTATATTTAATTTGAAAATAAAAGAAAAGAAAATTTAAAAAAGAGGGCTGAGTTCATAATGCTGAGATAACATTTTGCTCAATGGCTGTGAATTGCCTATGACTCTCATGAATTCCATACTATTTATTTTCATCTCTGTATTGTTTATACCTTGTGTGGCCACTGGAAATACATAATAAATGCATGTGCTTATTGGCTAATGCAAAAGTATACTTTCCAGTGTTTTAAACAGCAAATTTAGACACTCCACCTGACAGCTATCTTCCCCCAGAGTGGGAAAACAAAACGGGGTACTATGTCCTTGTGCCACTTCTTGTATGGATAAGGCAAAATGGGTGTGAGTCCAGTTGGCACACCTCAAACATTGCTTGCCCATCTCTCTAGGCTAAGGATAAATAGCAAGTGAGACCTGCAACAAAATGTTGGATTGCAGGGTAATCTCTCTCTAACAGGAGTGGCTCCTTCTTCAGGGTTTCAGCCAGGCATTCCCTCCAAGCAGGGCATTCTACTCTTTCCTCTCCCATTTTTCTTTTGCAATTGTTATTCTATTTTATGTGGCTACCAAGCATGCTCAGATCATTAGACTTTTTTCAGGGGGTGGTGGCATTGCCTCCTTAAGCTTTTTAAAAAAGATTTGTTGTACTTTTCAGTCCCCCCCCCCTCCGTGGAATGCTCTCTCCAAATAGGTTTGTCTGGCACCCATTGTAACATCTTGTCAGTGCCTGATAAAGACTCACCTCTTCTTCCAGGCATTTGATTGATTTTTCATTTGATTGTTTATTTTTTCTCTGCTTTTGGAAATTACTTTTGCTAGTTAATAGTGATCATGGTGATGTTGGGGGGCAGTGACATTTATGATCAGAAACTTTAAAAATAGTGAATGATCACTTGTGGTGTTCTGTTGTTTATTGTGTTTTTGATTGTTTATGTAATTTTTGATTTATTTTCCTTTAAGTCATTTTAGGCTTTTTTCACAGTGTGATAGAACAAATAAAATAAATTAATAATCTGCAGACCTAAACATAAATAAATAAAACAAAGGTTCATAGCAGCTGAAGTCCTCCGAGAGGTTTTGGGCAGGGGACTCATACTATACAGGGCAATGATTACAAGAATATGGTCCATTTCTGCCAGTATTTATTTGTGTGATCAGGCTTATTCGCATAACTCTCCCTATTGACTTTGGCCCTCATTCAAACCTAGGGAAGTAAATAATAGGTCTTTTCTCCATTGACTTCATGAATGAAATTATTTGTGCATTTGTGGAATTGGGCCCCAAGCCCACTGAATGAATTGCAGTGATAGATTGTTTGTAGAGATCTAACCAATGAACAAAGCAGCTAAGGATTCCACTCCAGAGTAGGGAAAAGACGATTATCACTGAGGCATGCTTGCTCTCCAGTGAATGTTCCCAACTGATAGATTTGTACAAGGCTGACTTTGTGATTAGTCCAGAGATATGAATGCTTCCAAATGTAAGAACAAAATGGAAAAAAAATAACTTTCACAAATTGAAATGCAATACTCAATTCAATTAAAACAAAACACTGTGATCTGAAATTGACCCAAGGCTATACACTAATGTTATTTGTTTTGTGCCAAATTTAGTAGATGTTTTCCACAATGCCCATTCACTTGAGCTTTATGGAAAAATTGACCTTTTCACCCAGAACAGAAGCAAACTAATTTCATTAAAGTAGTAAAAGTTTATTTGTTTTTGTTTCCTTTGAGTGGCCATGCCAATTCTAGAATTTCACTCTCCTGTTTTCATCTATATCCTTCTTCCTTGGCAAAACTGTTTTCAGCAACTTAATGCTTCTTTGTCTTCCCCTGCTTTGCACCATTTCATTTCATCGTTCAAAAATGGAATAATCCATATGGCAGTGTGTCCAATGCTCACTTTAGCACCTTAATTGTAAACCAACAGTGGAGGGAAATGTACTCACAAGACTGAGGTACCAACTACCATGGCTTTGCTCAACAGTTCCCCTTTTTTTTCCATATCCACATATCCTATTAATTCCCAAATTGCAATTTGGACTAGTAGGACTCTGCATGGGGAACAACTCAGTCTTCACAGCTTGTCTGTGTCCATAATATACAGCATGTGTGTCCAGTACTTTGAAAATAATATGACCTAAATGCTGTTCACTGCATGCCCTCTTTTTTTAAGAACATAAGAAGAACCCTGCTGGATCAGGACAAAGGCCCATCTAGTCCAGCATTGCCCAACCAGATGCCTATGGGATGCATGCATACAGCACATGAGCACAACATCATTAGCTACAAGGATAAATCAGGAAAATGAGTTATGAGGGGAGGATGGAAGGGAACGGAACTTGAGTTTAAGAAAAGCTGTGAGGAAGACATCCTAATTTTTTTTGTATTGCAGGTAACATGAGCTGTTTCTATCATATTTCAGAATATAATGAACATGAGACAAAAACATGATGCTTTACAGCAACTCCATTTTGTTGTTATGTGCCTTCAAGTCGATTACGACTTATGGCGACCCTATGAATCAGCGACCTCCAAAAGCATCTGTCATGAACCACTAGGGTTGCCATATTACTGTTCCACAAATCTGGGCAGGCTAATCTGCATATTATGCAAATTCTGCATATTATTTGCATATTATTCAAATTATTTGCATATTAATATTTGGATTGTCCAATTGTTTTGTTTTTGTGCCTAGGAATTACCACCAAAACCTGGGGAAAGATGTGAGAAATCTTTTTTTAAAAAAACTTAACATTTTCAGCCTTAAATGCCTAGACTCTAGTTTCCAACACTATGGAATATTTATTGATTGATTAAGAGGATTTACATCCTGCCCTTTTGCTGTTAAAAACAGAGCTCAGCACAGCTTACAACTACAATAAAAACAATAAAAATACACAATCAATATAAAAACATAATAAAAACACAAAATAGCAACAAACACAAAGCAAGTCAGGGCAGCAGTACGGTTAACCATTACATATACAATATATTTCAGAGATGTGGTGGGTGGAGAAAAACAAGAAGCCAAAATGTTAGGAAAAGGAGTCTTTCACACCACATGCTCAGTTGTAAATACTGTTGCAGCAAGTTTTACAATTTCCTCCAGTATTCCACTGGTGCAGGCACTCAGACATTCAAAGTATCTGTATGTTTCTTAGGTTTTATAAAAGCAGAGCTTTGCTTAACTCAAAATTTCTCAACCACATCTACACAGGTTCCACCTCCATACTCAAAATGAAACTGGGCCTGGAAGTGTGCAACAACCCCACAAATACCTTGCTAATTAGATTACCAATGCCAGGATGTCTGTCTTATCGACTACTCTCCTGCTCCCCGGGCATCATTGAAAGACCCAGTCCTGGGCTCAGAAAGAAAATAAATATCTGGTCCTCTTCAAAGTACTCATAAGCCTCTTGTTTTAATTAAAATAGTAATTATAAATTCTTGCTCTTATCACTAATGGGAGTTAATTATCTTGCATATGCTGCTGTTGCTTCTATGGCTGTAACAGACTGAGGTTAAAGACAAGTGAAATGCAAATAGGAAAAAAAATACAAAAGGCAGTAACACTTTCCTAAATGTAATACCATACCAACCACAACAAGATTCCTATGAGTAAGGCAGAAAACTAAGCATCCCACAACCAGTCAGGATTCATAACCAAAAACCCAAACTAAAAAAATCCTAGCAGCCAGTCAGCCAAGGTCACAGAAATCCCCATGCAGCACAACCTGACCTGGTTGCTTCTATGGCTGTAACGGACTGAGGTTAAAGACAAGTGAAATGCAAATAGGAAAAAAACAATACAAAAGGCAGTAACACTTTCCTAAATGTAATACCATACCAACCACAACAAGATTCCTATGAGTAAGGCAGAAAACTAAGCATCCCACAACCAGTCAGGATTCATAACCAAAAACCCAAACTAAAAAAATCCTGGCAGCCAGTCAGCCAAGATCACAGAAATCAGCACAACCTGACCTGGGGACTGCAGTTAATGCAGAATACTGCAGCACAATTGCTGACATGAGTGAGATCCTATCAGCACATTACACCTCTGCTCTGAAATCTGCATTGGTTGCTGATTTGCTACCAGGCCAAGTTCAAGCTGTGCTTTCCATGTTATAGGTGCCACATTGTACTTGTTCTGCTCTTGTAAGAAATCAGTCCTGTAAAGTGGCAGCACCTATGCTTTGGAACTCCTTGCCTATTGACATTAGGCAGACGCCTCTTTTCAGCACCTGCTAAAATCAGTTTTCTTAAGGCAAGCCTCTTCAAGAATGTTGAAACTATTGTGTTTTTAAATCTGTTTTTAACTCATTGCTCGTTTTATTATTTTGAATGTTTTTAAGTATCTGTCCTTAACGCTTTTGCCAATAATTTCATTGTTTTAATTCTTTCTGTAAACCGCTTTGAGATTTTTTACAATAAAGCGGTATATAAATGTTGTAAATAAAAATACCTAAATGTTGGAGTCACTGTGGCCCTTGAGTCTATTCCCACTTTTAGGAACCAAGGAATCTGCCTTATACTGATTCAGGCCATTTCGTACCATGATTTCTTAAATGCAATACCATACCAACCACAATAAGATTCCTATGAGTAACGCAGAAAACTAAGCATCTCACAACCAGTCAGGATTCCTAACCAAAAACCAAAAATATGATAAATGAAGAAATATTTATATAAGCATGACTATCAAATATATTCATTATTTACTGGGCGATATGGCAACCCTATGAACCACGCTGCTCAGATCTTGTAAGTTCAGGTCTGTGACTTCCTTTATGGAATCAATCCATCTCTTATTTGGCCTTCCTCTTTTTCTACTCCCTTCTGTTTTTCCCAGCATTATTGTCTTTTCTAGTGAATCATGTCTTCTCATGATGTGTCCAAAGTATAATAACCTCAGTTTCATTATTTTAGCTTCTAGTGACAGTTCTGGTTTAATTTGTTCTAACACCCAATTATTTGTCTTTTTCTCAATCCATGGTACACGCAAAGCTCTCCTCCAACACCACTTTTCAAATGAGTTTATTTTCCTCTTATCTGATTTTTCACTGTCCAACTTTCACATCCATACATATAGATCGGGAATACCATGGTCTGAATGATCCTGACTTTAGTGTTCAGTGATACATCTTTGCATTTGAGGACTTTTTCTAGTTCTTTCATAGCTGCCCTCCCCAGTCCTAGCCTTCTTCTGATTTCTTGGCTATTGTCTCCATTTTGGTTAATGACTGTGCCGAGGTATTGATAATCCTTGACAAGTTCAATGTCCTCATTGTCAACTTTAAAGTTACATAACTCTTCTGTTGTCATTACTTTAGTCTTTTTGATGTTCAGATGTAGTCCTGCTTTTGTGCTTTCCTCTTTAACTTTCATCAGCATTTGTTTCAAATCATTATTGGTTTCTGCTAGTAGTATGGTATCGTCTGCATATCTTAAATTATTGCTATTTCTCCCTGCAATGTTCACACCTCCTTCATCTTGGTCCAATCCTGCTTTCCGTATGATATATTCTGCGTATAGATTAAATAAATAGGGTGATAAAATACACCCCTGTCTCACACCCTTTCCGATGCGGAACCAGTCGGTTTCTCCATATTCTGTCCTTACAGTAGCCTCTTGTCCAGAGTATAGGTTGCGCATCAGGACAATCAGATGCTGTGGCACCCCCATTTCTTTTAAAGCATTCCATCATTTTTCATGATCTACACAGTCAAAGGCTTTGCTGTAATCTATAAAGCACAGGGTGATTTTCTTCTGAAATTCCCAGGTCCGTTCCATTATCCAACATATGTTTGCGATATGATCTCTGGTGCCTCTTTCTAAATCCAGCTTGGACATCTGGCATTTCTCACTCCATATGTGGTAAGAGCCTTCGTTGTAGAATCGTGAGCATTACTTTACTTGCATGGGATATTAAGGCAATAGTTCAATAATTCGTGCATTCCCTGTGATTCCCTTTCTTTGGAATTGGGATGTATATTGAACGCTTCTAGTCTGTGGGCCCTTGTTTAGTTTTCCATATTTGTTGAAATTTTTTTGTCAAAATTTGGACAGATTTACTCTCAGTAGCTTGTAGCAGCTCTATTGGTATGCCATATATTTCTGGTGATTTGTTTCTTCCAAGTATTTTAAGAGCAGCTTTCACCTCACATTCTAAAATTTCTGGTTCTTCATCATACAGTTCCTCCATGAATGAATCTGTCATCATGGCATCTCTTTTATAGAGTTTTTCAGTGTATTGCTTCCATCTTCCTTTTATTTCAACTCGGTCAGTCAGTGTGTTCCTCTGTTGATTATTCAACATCCCTACTCCTGGTTTAAATTTCCCTTTCATGTCTCTGATCTTTTGGAATAGGGCTTTTGTTCTTCCCTCTTTAGTGTCCTCTTCTATTTCTATACAACAACTATTGTAATAGTTCTCTTTGTCCCTACGTACTAGTCGCTGTATTGTTGCATTTAGGGTTCTGACTGTGTTTCTATCTCCTCTTGATTTTGCTTTCCTTCTCTCTTTAACCATTTTAAGAGTTTCTTTTAACTAGAGGTATTGTCTTTTTGCATTCTTCCCTGATAATGTCTCTGACTTCACTCTATAGTTCTTCTGGTTCTCAGTCAGCTAAGTTGAAAGCCTCCAACCTGTTCCTTATTTGATCTTTATATTCTTATGGGATGTTATTTAAATTGTATTTTGGCATTATGATTGCTTTGTTGTTGTTCTTTAGCTTTACTCTGATTTTCAATACGACCAGTTCATGATCTGTACCGCAGTCTGCTCCTGGTCTTGTTTTAGCAGAAAGTATGGAACTTCTCCATCTTCTGTTACCAATTCTATAATCAATTTGATTCCTATATTGACCATTTGGTGATGTCCATGTATATAGTCGTATTTTTGGTTGCTCAAAAAATGTGTTGGCAAGAAACAAATCATTGGCTTCACAGAATTCAATAAGTCTTTCTCCTGCGTCATTTCTATTTCCTAAGCCCCATTTCCCCACAATTCCTAATTCTTCTCTGTTCCCTACTTTTGCATTCCAGGCTCCATGATTATCAGCACATCTTGTTTTGGTGTGTGATCAATTTCTTCCTGTACTTCTGCGTAAAATCTCTCCACTTCCTCTTTTTCTGCATTTGCCTTTGGAATATAGACTTGGATGATGGTTGTAATAGGTTTCCCGTTTAATCTCATTGATATCACTTGCTCAGACCTTGCGTTGTAGCTCCTATCTGCTTTTGCTACAACACTTCTCACTATTAAAGCAACCCCATTTCTTCTTAGTTTCTCATTTCCTGCATAAAATATTTTGTAGTTGCCTGATTGAAAATGTCCCATTCCTGTCCATTTTAATTCACTCACACCAAGTATTGTAATGTTGATACGTTCCATTTCTTGCTTGATAATTTCTAACTTTCTCTGGTTCATGTTTCTCACATTCCACGTTCCTATTGTGTGCGTCGTACAACTCCGGACTCTCCTTTTGCATCTGTGCGCATTAGCCTCTGGGCTTCCTTTCGGCTTTGACCCAACTGCATCATTAGTCACAGCGCTACTTGTACTTGTCCTTTGTTCTTCCCCAGTAGCTCGGTGAGTGCCTTCTGACCTGGGGGTCTCATCTTCCAGTACTATATCGTGTTGCATTTTGGATACTCTGTTCATAGGGTTTTCGTGGTAAGAGATATTCAGAGGTGGTTTACCATTGCCTTCCTCTGAGTTTGGATGCATCTTAGTCTGGTGTCTCAGCTTTGACCATTCCGCCATGGGTGCCCCTGCTAGGAATCTAGCCTCTTGGTCTAGACTCCTGACAGCATTGCTCTCAGATTCTTCAGCACTCTCAAACCCCCTCACCATGTTAAGGTGTGCATCCTAGAGGGGGCAACAACCCCATAATTTATTGTTATTTATCCAAGTATCTTTTCAATGTGCACATAGAATTCCCAACCTTGTGTGGTATGTTTGTGGTACTGAAACTGGGAATCACTCTACTTATTCTATATGTAAGGGGTTACCAGATGACTTGTACTCACATAGTACAACTGTAGTCGGTAGGTCAATACCCATCTTTTTGTCCAGGTTTTTGCAGGAGTTGAGCAAAACAATGTTTTAATCAATTATACGTCCTCTGCTATTTTGATATGCTACTGCATTTTTTTTGTAATTTTGTGATTGATTTTAGAGTCAGAAACTATGTGTGTGTGTGTGTGTGTACACACACACACACACACACACACACACACACACACACACACACACACACACACACACACACACACACACACACACTTCTGAAAGGGAAAGTCCAGATTGTCCCATCTGTGACAGTAGGAATGTGGACCTGCATAGTTGAAGGGTAAGATGAACAGCCTCCACAAGTTCCATATGAGACCCGCAAGCTGCAGTGTGCCCATCACTTGATTAGATGGCCAATGTGAAACCTAAGTACTACTAATGGCACAAGTAAAGGTTGTTTTTGGCACTCCTGGATAGGGGTATAAGTATACATAGGTCTGGATATCAATTGAGGCAAGAGTCAACTTCCAACTTCCTCTTCTGCGCTAGAACTGCTTCCTGCTCATCAGCTTAGCAAGTTATAGGGAAAAAGTACTCAAAGCCTTAATATTTATTTATTTATTTATTTGTTTGTTTGTTTTTAATCCCGCCCTTCCTCCCAGCAAGAGCCCAGGGCAGCAAACAAGGCACTAAAAACACTTTAAAACATCATAAAAACAAATCTTAAAATACATTAAGACAAAACAGCATTAAAAACATTTTAAAAACTTTAAAAAAGGGTTAAAACATTATTAAAGAACATATTAAGCAATTCTGACACAGACACAGACTGGTATAGCTCTCAACTTAAAAGGCTTGTTGAAAAAGAAAAGTCTTCAAAAGGCGCGGAAAAGATAGCAGAGATGGCACTTGCCTAATATTCAAAGGGAGGGAATTCTACAGGGTAGGTGCTGCCACACTAAAGGTCCATTTCCTATATTGTACAGAACGAACCTCCTGATAAGATGGTATCTGCAGGAGGCCCTCACCAGTGATCGACTGGGTATGTAAGGGATAAGACAGTCTTTCAGGTATCCTGGTTCTGAGCTGTATAGGGCTTTGTACACCAAAACTAGAACCTTGAACTTGGCCCAGTAGCAAACGGGAAGCCAGTACAATTCGTTCAGTAGTGGGATGACATGTTGGCGATTCCCTGCTCCAGTGAGCAGTCTCGCTGCCGCATTTTGCACCAGCTGCAGCTTCTGGACCTACCTCAAGGGCAGCCCCACATAGAGCGCATTACAGTAATCCAGCCTGGAGGTTACCAGTGTGTGGACAACAGTGGTCAGGCTATCCTGGTCCAGAAATGGCCACAGCTGTCTCACCAGCCAAAGCTGGTAAAAGGCACTCCTAGCCACTGAGGTCACCTGGGCCTCTAGCGACAAAGATGGATCCAGGAGCACCCCCAGACTACGGACCTGCTCTTTCAGAGGGAGTATAACCCTGTCCAAAGCAGGAAACTGACCAATTATCCGAACTCGGGAACCACCAACCCACAGCACCTCCATCTTGCTAGGATTCAGACTCAGTTTATTGGCCCTCATCCAGCCCACCACCAAGTCCAGGCAGCGGTCCAGGGCTTGCACGGCCTCTCCCGATTCAGATGTTACGGAGAAATAGAGCTGGGTATCATCAGCATTCTGCTGACACCTCGCCCCAAAGCTCCTGATGACTGCTCCCAAGGGCTTCATATAGATGTTAAACAGCATGGGGTACAAGATGGTACCCTGTGGCACCCCACAGCACAACTGCCAAAGGGGCCAAAAGACAGTCACCCAATGCTATTCTCTGAGAATGACCCTGGAGATAGATTCGGAACCACAGTGAAACAGTGCCTCCAATGCCCATCTCACCAAGTCGGCCCAGAAGGATACCATGGTCAATGGTATCAAAAGCCGCTGAGAGATCAAGTAAGAATAACAGGGTCCTTCTCCCGATAAAGGTCATCCATCAGGGCGATCAAGGCCGATTCAGTCCCATAAGCAGGCCTGAACCCAGACTGGGATGGGTCAAGATAATCTGTTTCATCCAAGAGTACTTGCAGTTGCTGCTCCACAACTCTACTCATGCAGTGTGCACTGTTGGAATGTATGAGGTTCAACTCCAACTTCGTGGGTTGAGGCTGCATGGGGTTAATAAGGGTAGTGTTGCGCTGCAGCCAACTCAGAAGGGACAGGAAGGGGGGAGGCATGAGTTTCAGGCACCTCCGCAGCCAGAAGAAGCAGAGTTGGGAATTGTTGTGTCTGAGCAGGATCGTGTGGGAGGGGGGCAGCCTGTTCTCCAGCCAGTTCCCACGAGTAACGCCCTTTCCGAGGAGCCAAGCGCACCGGCCCCAGTTGATGCAGAGGACTTGTGGGGGGAAGCTTCAGAGTCAGTGCCAGCTCCTCCTTTACCAAGCAGTTCCCAGGAGGATTCCAGTGTGGCACCGCCCCCTGACCTCGAGCCCGTTGCTCGGGACCAGGTGTCTTCAGATGAGCTGTTGGATGCGCATCCCCTGTCTCCTCGTTCCCGTCGCCGCGAGAAACAGACAGGGCAAAGACAGGAATTACGAAGGAGTCAGAGATTACGTTCGAAAACATTTCCTATATAAGCCTGCCGCTCCCAGTGGGGGGTCGTTTAGTCAACTTCCTTCACATGCTGCAGAGCATGTCTAGAGTATAGTTAGGGACTCTAGTGAGTTAGCGTAGGGTTTCCTATGAAGCGCAATGCCTTTGATGTATCCATTACTCTAATAAAATGAGATTTACTTGCACACACACTCCAGCCTCATTCTTTCGGCTCTGGACGGGACAGGTAGCTAGAGAGCTAGACCTCTTGCTGGTTGAGGCTATACCTATCCCTTTGATCCTGCCATCTCTTCCCTTCCTGCTAGGCTGATAAGCAAAGGAATGTTGATCCCAGCTCCTTCCCGCCTTTCTCAGTGTCCTCTTTCTCTCGAGAGGGGAGCAGACATCTTCTCTTTGTCTCTCCTCTCAACCAGGATGAGGGCCAGCACTGGGACCAGTGCAGGCTGCTCCAGCATAGCCAGTTAGCTAGATATAGAACTCTTTCCTATCAAGCATGTACTTCCAGAATAAAGTAGTTGTTTCTTATTTTAAAGCTTAAAGTCTCTGACTAATTTGCAGGGAAGGTAGAATCTTAGTAAAGATTCAAACACACACACACTAAGCTCACTCAATACTTTCCATTCCGCAGAGCTACGCAACTCTGCTACGCATCTCAGTAGAGAAATTCCGACATGCACTAGATGGCACAGTCTCATACTTAGGACTCGAATTTTGCTCCTGTCAAAATGATTGGCCACTACTGGACTATGGTGACACAAGATAAGCCAAATTTGCTGACTCGAGTTCTCAGTTATCCTCCATTTCATGTAGTGACAGTGTTTCAACAGTAACATCATGCCAGGTCCACTTATGCAATATAATTTTCCTAACAGTCCCCCCCCCCATAAGTTCACTTTCAATTTCCTCTGGATTTCTAAAAAGCTGATTGGGGGGGGTCTGACATGAACGAAAACCAATAAATGAATGAATAAGTTTATTTCGGTCGAAGACCAGCAAGTACAAAATAATTAGGTCATAGTCATAAAATGCATATTTACAAATTTGTATCATTAGAACTGAATAGAAAACCAAATTGTCAGAAAAGATTCACTGCGCATGCACTATTGTTTGTGAGTCCAGCCACTCTAATAAACTTTATACGTACACTATCTCGAGAAAGAAACACCCTGAAAAGTTTCCTAAGGAAGGAGCTAGAAAAATTCATGCTTGATAACAATTGATACCCCTCAATTCTGTAAGAAGGAACAATAGTTAGTGTTTGCCTAACCAACACATGCTCATAGAGAGAATGCGGTCAAGTGGTCAGGAGCCAGGCTGATGTTAATTAGCAATAAAATGAGGAATGAACCAGCATTAGCCCCAAGACTAATCGATGGGAAAAATCACTCCATGCAGGCAGCTTAATGAAGTACTATACAGCTGTTTATTTTTAGTTTCCCCCCCCTTTTTTTAGCCTGGAAACAAAATCTCTTATTAGTTTTTTTTTAATATTTCTTAAATGTTTTTAGAGAAACAATATAGTTCTGATTTAGGTATTCTGTTAACTGTTTTAGTTTCTGACACTGTCTGGCAATTAAAATTAAGGTGAGTCAAACACACACAACTTAATTATTAGTACATATTATGTTGCTCTTCTTGCTGCTACGGCTATGGCTGTAATAAAAAATAATGCATATATAAGCAAATTTATAGTCCCTTCACATATGTTATCTTAGTAATCCTTACAATAACCCTCTTAAAAAACCCTCCCTATGTTACATGGCCCCACTAAAAATTGCTGGTATCCCCATGCCTCCTATTTATTGTTTTTTGTGTTCAAAAAATGCATCAGCAAGTGATTGTTTTGGCTCCTGTCTACTTTAACCCTTATAACAACTACATTACTCCAGTTATGAACATGTACTGAAGGGACATAAATCTAATTTTCCCCATTTTGTTGTGCTGCAATTGTATGCTAAACAAAGGAATTGTAATAAAGTGCATATTCAGTGGCCTTAAACTCCACCCAGACAACCTAAATTATGGGTCACAAATGTGGTGCCTATGAGCCAGAGCTTGGAAGTAACTAGTTACAAGTAACAAATTACTTGTAATTTATTACTTTTTTGAGTAACGAGTGGGTAACTTCATTACATTTTGCTGGTAATAGAATGAGTAGTAACTTCATTACTTTTGAGGAGTAATTGTAATGTTTCCAGCATTACTTTTGCGTATTACTTGGGGGGGGAGCAGGGGAAGTCTTCTGCTCCTCTGATTTGTGAATAAAAACCATGTGCTTCAAATTGGGCTTTTGTGCAGCGTTGTTCTTCCTTCATGCTCTATGCGTGCTTAGGAGGCGACAAGGGAGGAGGTGGAGAGCGACACAGGGTGGAGAAAACAATTGTTTAAAAACTGACAGGAGTGGAAGGAGAAAAGAGCTGGAGACAATAGATATATACAATAATATATGCAATTATACACTGGTAAGTGCCTATGGTAAGCTGTATTTAGGGGCAGTGAGGACAGCAAAAAAACAATGTTTTGCTGCCACTATCAAACCATCAATCTGCCGCCCAGCAGAGCTCTTCAGAATTGTCCAGGGGCTATTACACTCTGGCCCCAGGGACATGGTAGAACCATCTGAGGCCCGCTGTAATGAATTTGCTAGGCACTTCAGGATAAAATCTTTAGCATCCGCCAGGACTTAGACTCCACTGTTATAGCAGGTGAATCAAGCAGGGTATCCAGAGCACAGCCTTGTCCTGATTTCTTGGATGAGTTTCAGTTGGTACAGCTTGAGGACGTTGACAAGGTGCTTGGACAGGCTCGTGCAGCCACTTCTGTGTTGGATCCTTGCCCTTCTTGGCTAATAAAAGCTAGCAGCGATGGAACAGCTGGCTGGGCCAGGGAAGTGATTAATGCCTCTCTGTGAGAGGGGGTGGTCCCTGGCTGCCTGAAAGAGGCAGTAGTGAGACCACTCCTGAACAGACCCTCCCTGGACCCAGAAAATCTTAATAACTATAGGCCGGTAGCAAATGTTCCATTCCTGGGCAAGGTCCTGGAATGAGTGGTTGCAGGCCAGCTCCAGACACTCTTGGATGAGACCAATTATCTGGATCCATTTCAGTCGGATTTCAGGCCTGATTTTGGCATGGAAACAGCCTTGGTCTGTATGATGACTTTTGTCGGGAGAGAGACAGGGGGAGTGTGACTTTGTTGATTCTCCTTGATCTCTCAGCAGCTTTTGATACCATCGACCATGGTATCCTTCTGGGGAGACTGGCTGAGTTGGGAGTGGGAGGGACTGCATGGCGGTGGTTCCGCTCCTACTTGGCAGGTCGCCTCCAGAATGTGGTGCTTGGGGAACATTGCTTGGCACCATGGACTCTCCAGTATGGGGTTCCGCAGGGGTCAGTTCTGTCCCCCATGCTGTTCAACATCTACATGAAACCGTTGGGTGCGGTCATCCGGAGCTTTGGAATGCGTTGCCATCAGTATGCTGATGAGACACAGTTCTATTTCTCCTTTTCATCTTCTTCAGGTGAGGCTGTCAATGTGCTGAACCGGTGCCTCGCTGCAACAATGGACTGGATGAGGGCTAATAACCTGGGACTCAATCCAGACAACACTGAGATGCTGCTAGTGGGTGGTTCTTCTGACCAGATGGTGGATGTCCAATCTGTCCTGGATGGGGTTGCACTCCCCCTGAAGGAACAGGTTCGTAGCTTGGGGGTTCTCCTAGAACCATATCTGTCACTTGAGGCTCAGGTAGCCTCGGTGGCATGGAGTGCCTTCTACCAACTTTGGTTGGTGGCCCAATTACGTCCCTATCTGGACAGGGATAACCTGGCTCAGTTGTCCATGCTCTGGTAACCTCCAAATTAGATTACTGTAATGCACTCTACGTGGGGCTGCCTTTGAAGATGGTTCGGAAACTGCAGCTTGTGCAAAATGCAGCAGCCAGATTGGTAACAGGGACCAGACGGTCCGAACATATAAAACCGATTCTGGCCCACTTGCTGCCTGTATGTTTCCGAGCTTGATTCAAGGTGCTGGTTTTGACCTATAAAACCTTACATGGCTTGGGACCACAATACCTGATGGAACGCCTCTCCCGATACGAACCCACCCGTACACTACGCTCAACATCAAAGGCCCTCCTCCGGGTGCCTACTCCAAGGGACGGTGGGTGGCTGGCAACAAGGGAGAGGACCTTCTCAGTGGTGGCCCCCAAACTATGGAATGATACTGTTGATGGGGTGTGCCTGGCGCCAACATTTTAGCATGTGTTTTAAATTGTTTTTATATTGTTTTAAATTTTAAAATTGTGTTTTAAATTGTTTTTAAAATATGTGTTTTAAATTGTATATTTGTTTTAATGTTTTTGATTGCTGTAAACTGCCCAGAGAGCTTTGGCTATGGGGTGGTATAAAAGTGCAACAAATAAATAAATAAATAAATACAAAAAATGTGTGTGTTGGGGTATCATCATTGCTGGGGGTGGGGTGAAGGGATGTGAGATTCTGTTATGCCATTCTGTTAAGCTTATGGATAAAAAAATACTCTACTACCCTCTCTGTGTGTGCGCTTATTTTTAATGTTGTCTTAGGCTACTTAGATGTGCAGCAGCCAAGGCCAGCACCTTGTTGGCAATTTTTTTAAAAAAGTAACTAAAATGTAATTGTAGTGATTACTTTCGAGAAAAAGTAAAGTAATCAGTTACTTTCAGAGCAATTGTAACGGTAATAGCTACTTTTGGGGGGCCATGTAACTGTAACTTATTACTTTTTAAAAGTAATCTTCCAAGCTGTGCTATGAGCACACATTTGCCCATAGAGGTCTTCCTTGGTGCCTACAGGGTCTCATGCGCCCCGCTGAAATTAGGCTTAAAAGAAGCTTTCTACTGCAGCCAAACAGAAGGCTTTTTTCACCTCTAATTGATGGCAAGAGAGTGAGTATGCACGTGCACACATGTATGCAGTGTTGTGGTGTGTGCATATAGCCCACAACCATATATCTGGTTTACAAATGTGCCCATAATCCATAGTACAACATCCCAAAATGTACAGAAAAAGTCCATTATAGCTGAACCTGGTGTGCAGCTGCAATGCTGAAACAAACGTAGCAGGGAGACTAAAGTAGCAACGAGGATGCAGCTCTTTGCTACTTGCCTCACAAAGGATACCACTCAACACTCGGCTGCTCTGGGCTGACTGTGAATATCTGGAAACAGCTAGCCCTTGGCAAACCCACTTGGTATTTGACTAGTTTTCCTGGATAACATTTCACCATGGAGAGGGGGAGCTGACCATCTCTAAATCAAACAGCCTTCTTCTATTGATCAAGTACCATTTCTTTTTACTGTGGGATGGAAACAAACATCCTGCTTTGAGCCAATTTAATATTATTGGGAGATAACATGACACAATGAAAATCAGTAGCATATTTGTACAAGAGTACTACTGTACTGTTAGCCAAAAAAACGAATTCATTTACAAATAATATTGTCCCATGCAATATTAAGGAGCATACTTTTGAACTTTGAATATTACTAGTTCCTTACATACTTACTTGCTATGCAATTTATTACATTATAAATGCCACCATTCTCATGATGCTGAAGCTTTTTCTTCAGCAACAACAGAACAAAATACAAGAACTTTTCTTAAACCAGTAGCTCAGGTAGTCTTTACAATAATATAATCAGGGACAATATCTAAGTATAGTTCACCTCTGGAAGATGAAAACATTACTCCAAATGTATTCATCAGGTCTGGACTGACAAGCCTAAATTAAAATGTACTTTGTTTGCAAAGGAGGGAGGGAGGGAGGCTAGAATTGGGGGGGGGAGTGTGTGTGAGAGAGAAACAATACAGGACAGCCCCAATACTATATACTACTTAGGATATTGAATGTTATCATTCATGTTATTTGCACTAAGAAAGGTAGAGAGAAAGCAATATACAATTTTAATTTTCAAATCTGTGTTTTCCAAGCTTAAAAGCTACTTTTTGAAAAGTGACAAAGCAGAGATATATTTTGAAGTAGCTTTCATCCATTTCAATGGAACTTAATTCAAGAAAGGATCCTAAGGATCATGACCTCATGAGAGAATTTTCAAAGAGAAATGAAGCTTTGTTTTGAAAGGGGGATTTAAGTACCTATCAGTCTACAGCCTATCCTTAACATGTTGCATTAAAACTGAACATTCACAACTCTGACTATAAATCAATGACAGTAGGTCAATTTAAGTTTGAATGCTTCCCTCATCCAACAGGCTAGGCTAGAACTGTCCTTCCTAACATGACTTTTCAAAAGGCAGGGAAGGGTAGTATTTTTTTGGGGGGGGGGGTTGCATTCAAACACGAAATCTTCTGCCTATATTCTGAATTCACATGATTTTTCTGAATGTTTAACACCAGGATTGTCTCTACATAATGCATTTAAAGCACCCTTATGCCACTTTAACAGTCATGGCTTCACCCAAATGACATTTGGAACTGTAGTTTATTAAGAGTGCTGAGAGTTGTTATGAGACCCCTCACAGAGCTATAATTCTCAGCACCCTTAACAAATTACAGATCACAGGATTCTTTGGGGAATCTATGGCTGTTAAAATGGCATAAGGGTGCTTTAAATGTATGTTGTAGATGTGATCTGGATCTGAGACTTCTGAATGTGCAGACTGGACCTAAGACTTACAAGGGCTAAGAAGAGCCTTGTTGGATCAGACCAAAGGCCTGTCTAGTCCAGCACCCTGTTTTTCACAGTAGTCAATCAGATACCTCTGGGAAGACCATAATCAGAATGTGATGGCAATAGCTTTCTCTTGCTATCCTTGATCAACTGGTATTTCAGATGCATGTTGTCTCTGATCATAGAGGTAGCATATAACCATCATGATTAGTAGTCATTGACAGCTCAAATGTCTGACTATTATCAACACAAGATTTTGGTCCCACAAAAATACTGTTATTATGGTAACCTAAGCTATAATGAAGGATTCAAATTGTCAAATTAATTCATACTTGGTATTAAAAAAATGCTCTAGAATTTATCCTGCAGATACTGTCAATATCTCCTTTTATAAAAAGTTCAAGTCTTCCTTATTTTTAACTAAATCAAAACACTTACGCTAAAAGCTTGCCAGGCGTTATACAAAATGACAGCTGCATTCCTATATACCTTCAAGGAGTCTTGAGTGAAAAGCCTCATTCACAGACTCTACTGAATCATCTGTGGAATAAGTTTGGATCTCCCACTGTTCAATGACAGGAGTTCCCAAACTATGGTCCATGGACCACCAGCCATCTGCAAACTTCATTCAGGTGGTCCATGGCCAAATATGGCACGGACCACATTCGTGGTTGAAGATAGGAGATGGCACATTAATCATACTGACTATATTGACTTTTAATTGTATTTTATTGCTTTTTATTACTTATGCTATATTTTATTATATTAAAATTTTAATTCTATGTAATTACAATTGCAACAACAGGAAGAAAAATAATTCAAGAGTCTGCTAGTACCCTCATCAATTTGCAAATGGACTGTGGAGAAAAGGTTTGGGAAAGCATGGCCTAGTAGTTATGCGGAGGATACAGAAAGAGATAACTTTATGTAGTTTGGTATAATCTCAAATAAATACATACTTTGCATTAAACTGGTGACTATCCCCAGGGCCGGCCCAACATAGCTGATGTGGGAGGCAAACAAGATGGCATCACCCACCCGCACATTCCACCAGACTGGCAGAGGAATCTTATTTCACCACTGGTGATAAACAGTAGCTTGTTGAGGGAACACAGGGCAGGTCACAAGACACACACAACATCAACAGAAGTGAATTGCTGGGGACCTGCCACTACTGCTTACCAGCATTTGCTACCTGTTTTCCAAAAAAGCTTGTTTAAGTGAATCTTCAGGTTTGTGGATGTTCCCCTCAATATAAATTAAAAATCATGCAGAAAAAGGATCAGAGTGAACAAATAGATTTAACACCAGGTTTCTCAATTTCCTGAATATTCTTATTTAATGATTTTATAAATATTCTAAACATATATGCACTGTGAAAGCAATACAAGAAGAAAAGGTTGTGCATTAGCATCCAGGTAATTTTGACCTTTTTAGGCTGATTTGATAGGTCATGGAAATCTAACTCAAGGCACAACACTACACAATCCCAATAGCTGGTTTGGCAATTGCTGCAGATTGTTGAAAGGAGCTGCAAATTAGAGACTGGCATAAAGAAGGTTAGAAATGATAGCCTTTTCTTTAAATAAAAAAGTAAGAAAGAAAAACAAGACAAATTACCCCGAAGACCATATTCTTTAAATTATTGAAGCAAAACATGTTTATTTGATTTGTTTGTATACCTATTACAAAAATACTACTTTGGGATTCTAGGAGCCCAGCCTGTCAATTTTTCAGCCTCTGCACTTTCATGGTTGCTTAGAGCTGCTTAATGCAAATACAGGTGCAATAAGAGATTTCATGCCCTTAAATTATACCCAGTTAAAGGCGAATGAAAATGTAAGGTAAATAACTATAATCAGCCATATTATCTTTCTCTTGGCACCTCTCACTTTACAGACATATTTAAAAGATATCTCTGGGGTCCTATTCTTTTTAACAAGCAGCAGAGTAGTTCCTGGAATATTACTTAGGATGCTGTGTTGTGAACATGTCACAGGTTAAAATGTTACCTAGAGATCTAAAATAAAAAAACAAAGCCTGTTGCAGAGCCATGCTTGTTTTTTTGTTTAGAAACATCAGAAAAGATGAAAGGGCATCCTCAACAAGGAGATGAAAGAGATTAAGAGAGTCTAAGCTGGTCTTTCATGTACAATTCTGTTGATCAACAACGATGCCAAGCAGAGGAACTGTCCAGGAATTTCAGGGAGGGAGTAAGTCAAAAAGGCACACAACCTAGGATACAAACCACTAATGCCCTCCTATCCTGTTCTATGAGGGCTTGAGGCTCACAGGGGAAGTGGGAGCAAGCAATAGGTCATGTCCAGTCTGCAAAAGGTCAAGGTAAGTCTCCTAATCAGGAACAGCGCTGTATCTTATCCTCATCTGCATCTTCCTTGGGCTAGTATGATGGGCCCAGTTAGGGGATCGTGGTTGCAAATCACTATGACAACATCCAAATGCTTGAATCTCCATTCCAGTACAAAACCTAATTCTTACTTTCCCCCATCTTTCTTTATTTGGCCTTCTTCCTGAAAAAATAATGTGATGTGATATAAACATACAGAAACCATAGAAACAATACACATCAATGGCAACCAATAAGATCATATAACGAACAACAGCTAAAATACATGTGATGGTTTGGCTTAAGTTCCATTGTTTATGCATGAACTGAGGGCTCCTCCAGATCACCTATTTATTGAACATTCACCCTAATTTGCTTGCACGAAGCTTACACAGAGGTTAGACAATGTCCAGTCACAATGTCCAGTCTTTACTGAGCATTTATCCTGACTTACTTGCAGGATGTTTGCTTGTCTTTCCATTATTCATTTGTTCATCCCACACTTTTCAATGCATTTGGCAGTCAGTTTCCAAAATGCAAAAAGTAATTAAAAAAAAAAGTAAACTTGTGCTAGGAAAACAAAACACTTTAATCCACTTTAAATGTGGAAACCTCAATTAGGCACTTTAATCCCTCCCACAAATTAACAACAGTCTGGAGGCACCACAATATGCCTACACAGCCAGTTAGAGACTCGGATTCAATACGATGGCGCATAGCAACATCACGTTCTCAAACTTTCAGCTTGAATGAAAGTACCGAGGGGGGGAGAAAGGTGCTCAAAACTGATGGTGATTTCAGAAGCAGTCAATTTAACAGTTTATTCAGTAGTTTCAAGAGGTGTTTGCAAATGATGGTGGACAGTTGTGGTTGTTTCTTTTTTACATTAAAACAAGAATGTTTCTGTTGTCATTGTGCGGTGGTGTCAGCAGCAGAGCTATTCTTGGCTCCAGGCAACCACCATTTTGTTCTCCTCAGAATGCAAAAAATGGCAACTGCCGCCACCTGGCAGTTCTGTTGCAACCACAAGCATTAACAAAATTGTTGAATATGTTTCTTTAAAAAAGAAATCGTCGCTGCTGCCCCACCACCAAGTTACATAAGGCAGTAAAACTTTTCAAAACAGTCTCAATCCTCCCTCTAAACAAGTGCCTCCCATCCTATTTTGGCCTTCCTGCAAATGTCTTGGAGAATTGTGGCAGGTGGGGGAGCACTTCAACTCGGCTCCAGCATGTAAGCATTTATGTTGGTTCAGGGGATGGAGGATGAGGAGAACTGACAGAAGCACTGGGGTAGTTTGTCTGCAAAGGATTGGGGAAAACGCGAACACAGCAATAAACTATAATAAACCATTTCGATACATTTCTCTCTTTGAAAAATAACGCCCCAGATTATTAGGTACTCTTCTTCCCCTCCTCCTATCTTTCATTCAAAACTAACAATGGACAACAACCATCCTAATCTAGAGTTATCAGTTTGAGAGAAATAAACTTTTAGGTGTCCAAGCACCTAAGTCACTTGAGCAATGTGCTGAATAACTCAGTCCTAAAATCCGTGCAAGCATATCTCCCAGCAAGGCTGGTACAATGGCACAATGCAGGAGTGCCGGAAAGTATATACCATCCATACCACATATTTTGTTGCCATAGCCCTTTGTTGCTAAAACCCTTAGGACACCTGCTTTACCTGGGGATCCACCAAATATTCAGTTTGTACTCCAGTGTTACTGATGTGCTAAAGACAGGATGACAGGTTTAGGGCATAGCTACCAGACAACTGGTTCCAGGTTAATCCTATTGTGGAGTGAAATGAAACTGGCTTCTGTGTTTGTTGTTTTATCAATACTAAATCCCTCTCCAAGGTATCTTTAACAATGTGGTTTAGAGTCCTTTTAAGGCAGAATGGGAGACTGGCTTAACATAGAATGGACCATTTTTAAAGTTCTGTGTAACTCACATACTTAATGAAATTCACATCCTCCTAGGTGCAACAGCAAGATTGTTCTTGATTTTAGCCATCTGTAGAGAGCCCCTATAACTTGTATATGCTATTACTGAAAACTCATGGGAAGGATGCACTTCTTCTAATCACTTTTGTATTAATATTCCAAAATAGTTAGTCTTGAAAATGACAACAGCTAATTGCTTTAGACTGTATAGTATTTCTTCACTATATGCACAAGGAGAGTGTGATTAAAATCAAAACTCCAATCATCTCTAAGAATATATGCGTACCAAAAACTGCCCTTTCATGAGAGCAAGGGAAACAACCTATGTAGGCATGGTACTTTGCTTGAATACACACAAGGATGTTTTCACCCTGACCCTGAGATAGATCATCTTTGCCTTCACTGGGCCTCCCCCCTTTTTTCTTTTTTTTTCTTGTAGCAATTGCATCTAAAACGCTGCTAAATTTCCTTTAAACAGGGTGGCTCCTAGAAGTACTACTGTAAATCACAGAAACTGGACCAACTGGTTATCCATACCTTTCCATGTGATTCCTGTACTGAGGAGACAGTTGGGAAGAGCTGCATGGAGGCCATTTCCCTGTGTGAGATGGACTATACTTTAAGAATTACTTGGAAGAAACACATGGAATTATGATTTTCAAACTGCAACTAAGTGCTCACCTAAACCTTGCCTTGTCACTGACAGGACAAATCTGCACATAAGATTTGTATTTTTTTCTTTTTTAAATGGGAGACTTTAAGCATTCAAACTTTCTTGTAAAAAGATCTGAAGCATAAACTGAATAACAGCCATGTAAGAGAGGTTTTACTACTTAATCCAGCCCTTAATGATCAAGAGGTATCAGAAAAGTGTCAAAGGAGATAACCTTGGTTATCCCAAATAATGTGTCTGTATCTTCCTTGCCAAAAGCTACAGATCTGAAAGTTTCCGTCTTGTGCTATGAATATAAAAAAATGTCATAACCTCTCAAGGCATCAGCTTATCCTTTACATCATTCAAAGCATCCTGGTCACTTTACCTTTGCTGCAAGTAATGGCTTCTCAACTGATGCCCAACACTCTAAAATAAAAAATCAAGCACTACATATTTATTTGAGATTTCTCTTACCAGCACTTCACCACAAGGTCCCAAGGTGAATTACAACCTATAATCATACAATATTTAGACAACTGAAACAACAAATAAGCTTTCAGGAAACCAACAACATTGGAATTAACTAGGCATCTTGTGAGCATTTGAGCAGGTTTGAGACTAGTACAGCTCTTCTTACAGGCTAATTCAAGTTGGACAAATAGTGCTGTGTTCACCCATGAACCTGTGAGATGCCTTTGTCACCATTTGTCCTCCTTCCCCTACAATGGGGATGGGGAACCTATGGTCCACTAGAGGTCTTTGGACTACAGCTTCCATTAATCGCTCAGCATTGGCCACACTGGCTGGGGCTGATGGGAGTTGTTTGTACAAAAACATGTGGAAGATCACAAGTTCCCATCCCTACCCAGTGCTTTTCACCAGCTTCAGCAGCTTCTCCAGCTGCAACCCCATCCAGAGAAAGCAGGCCTCGCCTCTGTGACACATTCTGGTAACATCGAGGCTGGATTGCTGCAATGTGCTCTGTGTGGGGCTATGTTGAAGACAGTTCAAAAATTTCAGTTGGTACAGAATGTGGCAGCAAGAAAGAATGTGGTAGGGGTCAAGCTTTCCAAATATACTATACAAATTACCTTGGCTGCATTATACATTTCCAGGCCCAACTTAAAGGACTGGTTTAGCCTTTAAAGCCCTTAACTAGGAGCAGCCAGCAGAGAGAGGCAGTAGCTTACCAGCAAAGAAAAGGGAAAGATTGGGGCAACAGGATGGGTGGACACACTGATAGGAGCACCAGACAGCCATTTTGCCAATCTTTCCACACAATGCTGACCTCCACACTGCCTTGCTCCTCCCAGAAAGCCACAGCGATACTAATGTGGTGGCACCTACCCTGTGGAACTCCCTCCCTTTGAATATTAGGCAGGCGCCATCTCTGCTAACTTTTTGGCGTCTTTTGAAGACTTTCCTCTTTCAACAAGCCTTTTAAGTTGAGACCTATCCCAGTCTGCGTCTGTGTCAGAATTGCTTAATATGTTTTTTTAATAATGTTTTTAACCCTTTTTAAGGTTGTTTTTTAAAATGTTTTTAATGCTATTTTGTTTTAATGTATTTTAAGACCTGTTTTTATGATGTTTTAAAGTGTTTTAGTGCTTTGTTTGCTGCCCTGGGCTCCTGCTGGGAGGAAGGGCGGGATACAAATTAAATAAATAAACAAATGTTGAGAAGCCAGTTGTGCCCCTTCCCTGTTGGCCACTCCTTTCTTTAACACAGAGGTGAGCAATCTTTTTCAACTTAATTGAGAGCTGGCCCTTCCAAGCATCTTATGTCAGTGGTAGGTGCAACCAAAGTAGCCAACACATACTCCTTTGCATGCACATGCACGCATATACACATTTGCCATACATGCAGGCAAGCTGACACACTCTACAGCAGCCTTTCCCAACCAGTGTGCCTCCAGATGTTGGACCACAATTCCCATCTTTCCTGCTGGCTGAGGCTGATGGGAGTTGTGGTCCAACAACATCTGGAGGCATACTGGTTGGGAAAGGCTGCTCTACAGGAATGACAGGGAAACATGTACTAGAACTGGTGTCACTTGCTAGAAATCTCATAAGGGCAGACTCTTCCACAGAATCACTATTGGTGAATACTAGGCCTCAAGATAATTTAGTATTGGCCTACATACTATCACCCCACTGACCAAAATGCCCAATATGATCTTGAAAGGAAGGATGAAAGCCAGGTAAGCACTGGCATTCAAATAAGAAAGTGCTGTACTAATGTGTGACTTCTATTACCATCACATAGATTGGGTGCTGTACACGTGTGTTCCAGTCACAATAAAGAGGTAAAAGTTTGAGACATTAGTGTTTCTCAAACACTGGACCAGGACCCACCAGTGGGCCTCACTGCCAAGTCCTGCTAAGTGCTTCCTCATTTGCCTGCCTTGCCCCCCAACACTGACAATTCCTTGCACACTGTGTAAAGCTGGCTGGGAGATGGAAAAGTTCAGGTGGGGAGAGGAGGAAAAGAAGGTCTCCCACTTTTGAGCAGAAAGGGCCAGAGGAGGTGTTGAAGGAGTCCTGTACATCCCAGATGTAAAGGAAATGAGAAAGCAAGATCAAAGGTTGTTATTATTATTATTATTATTATTATTACTGACAAGAAGAAGAAGAAGAAGAAGAAGAAGAAGAAGAAGAAGAAGAAGAAGAAGAAGAAGAAGAAGAATGGAAGGGGATAAGAGAGGAAAGCTGTAATAAGAAAAAGAAATTAATGGAAAAAGACTAGGGAGGAGGGATATAAGTTGAGTATGAAAGGAGAATGGGAGAAGAAATTACAGGAGATGGGTAAAAATATTTTGAGTGACATCTAGGGGTGGGAAGGAAAAATATAAAAGAAAAAGCCTTCTCCACTTAAGAGCCTCTAGATCAGAAAACCCTGCTTAAAATGGGGAGGTTGTAACAATACCTCCAGAGCACACGTCTGCATTTGGCTTGAGGAAAGCTGAGCTTTGGAACTTCTTGCCACAAGGAAAATGCTTTGGCAAAGAATTTAGCAATTTCCAAAGATGGATTAGATATCAATAGACATCTATGTCAGTAATTATCCTGATTATGTCAAACTCTGCATGCACCTGTGGCCTTCTTGTCCATATAACTTGTGCCTTATGGGCTGGTCCTCTTAGTTTTAAAATCTATGTTTCAATTGTGTTTATAATTTTTAATCATTTTTATTATTTTATATTGTATTTTAATTGTATTAGTTCTGTGAGCTGCCCAGAGAATGTATGCTATCTATTGGCTATATAAATTTAGTTAATAAATAAATATTTTTGTTGTATTGTAGGATTTTTTTACTTACTTTATTGTTTATGGTCAATGACCAGCCATACAACTACTACAAGTATTTAAATGCAGAAAGGCAGAAGAATTGCATATAAACAAATAAACAGACTGAATTATATAGCTTATATATAAACAAACTTAAAAAATAAAATAAAGTCTAGTATACTAAAGCTAAGATGCATTAACCATCTGTTTCCTTACAGTACATGCAAAGACACAAAATTTTGCCACTTTAAAAGTTATTTCATTTTTCAAATCTGAGAGAAGAAAGGAGGTATAAAATGTGTCAGATCTACCTGGTAATTTTTTTAAAATTGGAATATAAAAGGAACAAATGTCCTTATAGTATGTACAGTGTAACAGGACGTGAGTGATTGATTCAACCTCACCGGATTGACATGGGCAGATGCATTGGGAATAAGGAATACGCAAGTATCTCCCCTCCAACAAGGCTGATGGTAAAGAATTAAAATGAGCCGTTGTAAAGGCTCTACGATACTTAGGAATCTCTAGGTCACAAAGATAGGCTTCAGGTGCAAAATTCTTATTGTAATTCAGTGGAAATGGGTAATGTATTGTAGTTTTGTATATTTCCATGAAGGATCAATTGCACCCTAAAATGACGGTATATAAATCAGGTAATAAGTGCACATGTTAGCTTTCCCCTTGTTATTGCAATGTTCTCTGACTAATCCTGTGTTTCAGACCATGACATTCTTCAGAAGCATCTATCTGTTTATGGAATGCAAATACACAAAAATCTTCTTAAAATAAGTAACTTTTTAGCAGTTCACAGCACAATTCTATATATACTCACTCAGAAACCAGTACCATTGGATTCATTGAGGTTTATTCCCAGACATATAGACTGTGGCTTCAGTCTTGAATATATCTGAGAAGAGACCTTTGAATCTTACTGCAAACCTTAACATTGTTATCCCACACACACACACTAAAACCTGTTCCCACATACACAACAGGACCTAAAATGGTACTCTTAATGCACATACTCTGAATAGCTTATATTTGTTGTTGTAATTTTATGTGCACTGCTTAGAAATGTAAACAATTATGCAATTCGTAAGTTCAATAAATAAATAAATAAAGCACACAAGCACCTCTAACCTCTTTTTTGTTGTCATTTTGCCATAGTAAGACCTGCATTCACACAAAAGTGGCTTGTCTCTTTCATGGTAGGTGCTGTAGAAAGAAAAAGCAGGAAACAAAAAAAACCCTCTAACTCACAGAATCTTCCCAGATGTGTTTTTAAATTTGTATATTTGTTTTAATGTTTTTAGTTACTGTAAACCACCCAGTGAGCTTCGGCTATGGGGCAGTATATAAATACAATAAATAAATAAACCTATTTATCAGGAACAGTTCTGAATTTTGTTTTGTTTGTTACCTGTATCCAGTAAAGCTCTCTCCCCATTTTTACTAATTGCAGATGGCTTACTGCTTTTTTTTTTTTTGCTTTGTGAGATGTTTGACAATTCTGTCCTCAGCGTCCAGCTTCCACCCCAGGATCTCTAGAAGGTACATTTTGCGTAGGGCGGGGAGAGAAATACATCTTTTCTCTATTGCTCATGCACATGGCTAAGGCATGGTATAGCACAGTCTGTAATTTCACACAGTGCAATTACTGAAGTATATTTCAGACTATGGATACCTTGGAACAATCAATCCATTAAACATATTTGGCAGTGGTAATAACAACAAAGGGTTCAACTGGGTAGATCAACATTATTCTAGACAACTTGGGCCATCAATGAAAAATGATTTTCAAGCCACTGAAGGACAAATCACATCAGTGACAACCATGTCAATTTTAAGTTAGACTGGACAAGCAAATATGGGCTATGTATTTGGGGTTCCATAAATATTCCCTTCTCTGTGTACTCAGAGACTGATGAGAGTTGGATTCCAACATCTAGAGCAGGGATAGTTAACCTATGGCCATCCAGATGCTGTTGGACTACAAAACCGATAAACTCCAGCCAGCATAGCCAATGGTCAGTGATGATAGGGAGAATGTCCAACAACAATGGAAAATATTAAGTTAATAAAGAGGTGTTTCTCTATTTCCACTGAAACTGATGGATCCTATTAGGATTTGAACCCCATATCCACCTTTGGATAATGTGGGAGTGACATGTCTCATGAATAATGGTGGACAAGCAAAAAACAAACATGAGCCCAACTACATGCATTTGGGCTTCCTTAAATATTTTCTTCTTTTTTAAAAAGTAAAGGTGAAGGTGTCCCCGCACTTATAGTGCGAGTCGTTTCCGACTCTTAGGGTGACGTCTTGCGACGTTTACTAGGCAGACCGTATATATGGGGTGGGATTGCCAGTTCCTTCCCCGGCCTTTCATTACCCCCCAGCATATGCCGGGTACTCATTTTACCGACCACGGATGGATGGAAGGCTGAGTGGATCTCGACCCCTTTTACCGGAGATTCAACTTCCTCCTTCCATTGGAATTTAACTCCGGCCGTGAGCAGAGCTTCGGCTGCATTACCACCGCTTACCACTCTGCGCCACGGAGGGCCATATAGATCATGCATGTGAGATAGATTTACCATCCCATGGTTTGAACCTGAATTTATGTTTCTTTCACAGGTCACAAAACTGTCAAATTTTAATTTAGTTGTACAGGGCTGGCATGGAGAACATAGGAAGTGCATGCATGCTTGTCGAATAAAGTCACTCTGCTTCTGGGTGCAAAAAAAGAGAGCACCGCTGTGTCCTGATGATCCCATTTTTCTCCTCTGTTATCTCTTTCTGGCAGGGAACTGCTGAGCTTAACAAAGCAAACTTTACTTATCAGAAGGAGACCAGGAAATTCTATAAGGAGTAGAAATTCAAACAAATCAGATGTAAACTAAGCATGAAACCCTGGAGATTGCTTAACACATATAATAAATGACCCATGTCCTGGTCTCCAGCAAGTCAAGAGATCTTTGGTCAATAGGAACAAGAGATCTTTGGTCAATAGGAAGCATGAGCACCACTGGGCCACCTAAATGTTATATGAAATAATTCATTAGTCTGCCAAACAAGAAGACATTCATGTCACTGTGAACATCACGAGAATCTAAATGATTTCAATTCTAACCTGAAGCACAAAACAGATATAAAAAATTAATTTGGATTACAATAAAATTTATACCCTCTTTTCTCCTTTTAAAGTAACATCTTCAATCAAAACAAGGCCACTAGTGACTAGGATTATTAGAATTGGCTCCACTTGTTCAGCTCATGTAATGAAGTTGATATGTACTTAGACATGGCAGTTGTGTCTAGTGAAAGACCAAGTGAAAAGAATTTTGTGGATGGGAAATGCAGAGGGGGAGAGGGGAGAGGAGTCCAAGTTCGCAACTTGCAGGTAACATACTGAATTTAATTTTTTTTAAATCCCATGCACTCTTTAAGGAAAAGGACAAATGCCAGAGATGGAGTAGAAAACAATCCTATCCCCAATTACCTGGGAGTAAGTCACACCAAACTCAATAGGATTTACTTCCCAGTAGTTGTATAGGACTGTACTGTGCTATGCTTCTTCTCAAGTATTTTTTTTAAAAATACAGCAAGGTTGCAAAAATGCTATTAGATATCCATTGCAATGTTACTTAATTTAGGGCAGAAATATTATTAAATATTATTAAATATTAAATATTATTAAAATTAGGAGCTCAGTTTTTCTTTATTTGTATATACAAATACACATACATGCCGGGCCACCCAATAACATGTTCCGATGTGCTTCTCCACCTGTTTTGGAAAAAGTGTTTGTAAGGATACTTGGCATTTGTATTCTTTTTCTCAGTAAAGAGTCCAGTGTTGTACCTTTTGATCACAGAAACAAACCCATTCAATTTAACAAGGACATGTATCTGGGGCAATTATGCTTTGGCTTTTCTTACCTCCTTACCCATATGAACCCTGTTTCTCACCTAAATTTCTGTCATGATAAAGGCAATCTGGGGTGGTTCTCCTCCCTTATTTTAATGCAATGAAATTTCCTAACCCTCCTCAGAATTGGACCTCACGTTTATTGGCCCACAGAGAAGAACTTTACTTTCCAATGAATCTTCTGATATGGTAAATGCCACTACATCAAAATATACCAATACAGCACACAAAATGAGGAACAAATAGCCATCAAGGAGGCATTTATTTATCAAAAGGTTCTTAGTACAGCAAATAAGCATTATTGTGCATGGGCTTAACTGAAGCATCATAAAAATAAATCACTACTTATATGTCACCCAGTCATGGTGACTGTGGTAAAGGAATGTGCATTGATGAGCACCTCATGTGATGCTGAACCTCTCTGTTTTACCTTGTCTTACATCACTGGCAGGGTTTTCAGACAGACTTTTAATTTAAAATTCAGATAAAATAAATCTATAGCAGTTTAATTCTCATGGGTAATCAGGCCACTGAAGAATGTACTGACATAAGTGGAAATCTTGCCCATAGGATTTCTTTAAACGTGGTAAAAATTGCACATTCCAAGCAATATAATTACATATCCCAGTTCCACTTCAAGCTTCCTGCAACCCTTCTCTTAAATGCTTATGTATTAGAGAAGGTTGGTTATTCCAGGAGAATCTCCTGCAGCTGGAACATTTTGAGCAGGTAGCGCTCCAAGTTGCAAACTGCTCATGCAGCAGGACTGAGAAAAAGGCATATCCTGGCCACCGGCTGTTCCTGACTACACGAAAATGAAAATACAGCATCTTCGCACCTGTTCACCTGATGGTGAAGGAAGGAAAAGCCATTACCGAGTGACAGGAGACAAAAAACCAAAATCCACTTCAGCAACTCATCCCAGCACTGGTGATTAATCTCATACTCCCACAGCCTGATGCACATTAACCAGATAATTAATAATTTCTTTGGGGACTACAGCTCGGCAACTGTTTTATCAACCTGCACAGCATTAACGAGGAGATGCTGCACTTGTGATCAAACCATAAGAACTCAGGGAGACGGTGTCTGGATGAACTGTAAAATATTTAAAGCCATTTGCAAGCATGGGTCTATTGTTACAAGAAGAAATCAAGAATATTCTCTCTCTCTCTCTCTCTCTCTCACACACACACACACACACACACACAGAGCACTCACTTGATTCATAGTATATGTAATATTAAAAATTAATACCACTTCTAATACTGTCCAGTGAATTACAATCTTTGAATTTAATTTTTTGTTTAAGAAAAAGTAATTGAATCCTCCACCCCACCCCACCCCAATACTGGAATGTTAGTCTTCAACTGTCAAACTTCACTTTCTTTTTAACAGATAATATAGCAGATCAGGATTTTACACTCTCCCTCTAATGCAGGAATGGGGGACCTGTGGGCATCCAGACATTGTTGGACTATATTGACATGGACTATGTTGACATGGCTGAGGCTGATGGGAGTTAGAGCTCATCAACTTCTGGACAGCCACATCCCTGCTCTAATGTACAGCTGTAATAAGGTAAGAAAAAATACCTCAGCAGGATAAAAACAATTCATCCACTTTACTATTTTGATTAGTCCTGCAGAATTTGGGAGCCAAACCACCAAGCTAAATGACCATTCACTAGCCGTGAAGGCTTTTGCTTGGTTTTGTACTGACTCAGGATTGCAAAACCAACAGGGCTGACAAGGACCTGGCAGGCCACAATATTCATCACAAGTCATGCAAACCAGATATAGGCAAATTCTTGTTTTATGTTTTTCACGTACTTGTTCTAATCTGCTCTAATATTTTAACTTGGAATTTTTTAATATTGATGGAAGCTACCATGAAGACGATAAAGTGAGAAGGTACGTTACAGTAAGTTAAAGTGGTTTGATGACAATTGCAGCATCTCCCTGGTAATGCTGTGCAGGTTGATAAAACAATTGCTGAGCTACAATCCCCAAATTAATTGTTCTTTAAAAAAATAAAACATGGCAGGTTGAATGCCTCAAACACATCCACGCATATGTGTGCCCCTCTGTTAAGAAGTTGCTAGCCTAGCAGTATTCAGGCATTCACCTGAATATGCAAAAGTTAAACTGGGGTGGGATGCACATGAAAGTCCTGCCTGCAGTGTCCCTTGGTACTTCAGCTGCTTTTGAGATCTTCGCATGTTTAGCATGAAGACCTGAAGAGCTTTTAAGTGTGCAGTCAGAACCCCTGATAAGCCAGTGTTAAATACGTAGAAGGGGGTGGATGGTGAGTTGTAGGTAGGGTTATCCACTTTCCCCCATGATTAATAGCACTTCTCTAGTCTGACAGGAAGACTGAAAAGGAAGAGCACCCTGTGATACTGAAAGAAGCAAGGTGCAACTATAGCAAGCTCTGAGGGGTTAGGCACCCCTGAAAACTCAGTTATTCATCCCACAAGCATTCTGTCTTGAGGATCAGGGGACAACACGCAGGAAACATCTGGAACGTGGCACAGGAGGCTGCAGTGTGGGAAGGGAATCCAAGAAAATCATGCAGTTTGTTTTTCTCTTTGTGCAAGCTACCACCACCCAATTTTGTTTGATTCCCATCCTGCCCTCCCCAGTGCATCCCCCTGCACCTCACTGAAAAGCCTCTCTTGTGGCTCTTGCAAAAAGCCTTAAGATGTCGTACAAAGGGCTGGGAACAGGCAAAAGTCTCACTGTATGAGCTACTTTCACTCATGCAATTTTTTTGGTTTAAAGTCATTGTCTGCAGGTGGCCAAGCTTATGTAGGATTATTTATTTATTATTTGATTTATATCCCGCCCTTCCAGCAGGAGCAGGATTACTCAGACGTTCAGTGGGGATTGGCCCAGGAAAGTGAGGCTAGAATTGTAGCCTTGGCGGTCTACAATGGGCCTTCAGAACCCACCAGGCTGAATGCAGTCCTTATATGATGACTTAATTAATTTCAGTGGGTCTACTCTGAGTAATACTTAGTTGAATACAATGCTGTATCTATCTAAGTAACAGAACTCCTGTAAAACAGAATATTGATCTAATTCTGGTGACCACATAGCTTACAGCCATCCAGTCAGGACAGGACTTTGGGGTAGGAATCCAAGACCCCACTCAGCAGAATAAGCAAAAGACCCCCAACTCACTAGCCCTGGCTTACCAGATTTTGGAAAAAGTGGTGCAAGACACTTTATTTCCGTAAGTCTAAAATTACCTAACTGCATCACAACATAAAGTTCTCAATGTTTTTGCTCAGTATATTCCTTTAAGAACATAAGAACATAAGAAGAGCCTGCTGGATCAGGCCAGTGGCCCATCTAGTCCAGCATCCTGTTCTCACAGTGGCCAACCAGGTGCCTGGGGGAAGCCCGCAAGCAGGACCCGAGTGCAAGAACACTCTCCCCTCCTGAGGCTTCCGGCAACTGGTTTTCAGAAGCATGCTGCCTCTGACTAGGGTGGCAGAGCACAGCCATCACGGCTAGTAGCCATTGATAGCCCTGTCCTCCATGAATTTGTCTAATCTTCTTTTAAAGCCGTCCAAGCTGGTGGCCATTACTGCATCTTGTGGGAGCAAATTCCATAGTTTAACTATGCACTGAGTAAAGAAGTACTTCCTTTTGTCTGTCCTGAATCTTCCAACATTCAGCTTCTTTGAATGTCCACGAGTTCTAGTATTATGAGAGAGGGAGAAGAACTTTTCTCTATCCACTTTCTCAATGCCATGCATAATTTTATACACTTCTATCATGTCTCCTCTGACCCGCCTTTTCTCTAAACTAAAAAGCCCCAAATGCTGCAACCTTTCCTCGTAAGGGAGTCGCTCCATCCCCTTGATCATTCTGGTTGCCCTCTTCTGAACCTTTTCCAACTCTAGAATATCCTTTTTGAGATAAGGCGACCAGAACTGTACACAGTATTCCAAATGCGGCCGCACCATAGATTTATACAACGGCATTATGATATCGGCTGTTTTATTTTCAATACCTTTCCTAATTATTGCTAGCATGGAATTTGCCTTTTTCACAGCTGCTGCACACTGGGTCGACATTTTCATCGTGCTGTCCACTACAACCCCGAGGTCTCTCTCCTGGTCGGTCACCGCCAGTTCAGACCTCATGAGCGTATATGTGAAATTCAGATTTTTTGCTCCAATATGCATAATTTTACACTTGTTTATATTGAACTGCATTTGCCATTTTTCCGCCCATTCACTCAGTTTGGAGAGGTCTTTTTGGAGCCCTTCGCAATCCCTTTTTGTTTTAACAACCCTGAACAATTTAGTGTCATCAGCAAACTTGACCACTTCACTGCTCACTCCTAATTCTAGGTCATTAATGAACAAGTTGAAAAGTACAGGTCCCAATACCGATCCTTGAGGGACTCCACTTTCTACAGCCCTCCATTGGGAGAACTGTCTGTTTATTCCTACTCTCTGCTTTCTGCTTCTTAACCAATTCCTTATCCACAAGAGGACCTCTCCTCTTATTCCATGACTGCTAAGCTTCCTCAGAAGCCTTTGGTGAGGTACCTTGTCAAACGCTTTTTGAAAGTCTAAGTACACTATGTCCACTGGATCACCTCTATCTATATGCTTGTTGACACTCTCAAAGAATTCTAATAGGTTACTGAGACAGGACTTTCCCTTGCAGAAGCCATGCTGGCTCTGCTTCAGCAAGGCTTGTTCTTCTATGTGCTTAGTTAATCTAGCTTTAATAATACTTTCTACCAGTTTTCCAGGGACAGAAGTTAATCTAACTGGCCTGTAATTTCCGGGATCCCCTCTGGATCCCTTTTTGAAGATTGGCGTTACATTTGCCAGCTTTTAAAAAGAAGGCCAAATCCAAGTTTTATAAATTTAAAAATATGCTGTACATATCACTACCAAGTCCATTCTCTTAGCTATATGAGTTGGCATGTGAACAGTTTTTCCCCCAACACCTATCACTTTTAGAACAGTTCTCAGCAGAACCAGGATGCATTCACCCATGACAGAAATGTATCCAATAAGCAGTTTCTAACCATGTAACTTGTCAGTCTGCTGGTAGTAGCTAACAGAGCAGAGCATAGATAAGACCTCTCAATAAACATGCAGGTGACAAAAAAAGGATTGTTCTTGTACATTACTGTATACTAACAATGTAGAAAGATTTTCAGTTTTGGAGGAAAGGGAGGATGTTTGTGGAAGAAACAGCCCTGTTTTTGACTAGGACATCAAAGCAGCTTGTATTTAGGCACTGGTTCATCTGAATCACGCTGGTATAGCACAGTGGGGAGGACAGCCTGGCTGGGAATCCAGAGTCTGTGAGTTCAAATCCCCGCTCATGTCTCCTGGGTGTAAAGGGCCAGCTAAAGATCACCCCCACAGTTAGTGGCTCAGGGCTTACATGCCCTGCCACTTGTGCAGCCGTGGGTAAGCTGCATAGTCCCAAGGAGCCCAGTTGCCCCCCAGCTGGCAGTTGCGGACAAGGAAGGGGCTGGCTTGTGCAGCTGTGGCAAGCTGAGCAGGCCCTAGCCAGCTGGGGAGGACTAGCCTCAGAGGGAGGCAATGGTAAAACTCCTCTGAATACCGCTTACCATGAAAACCCTATTCATAGGATAGCCATAAGTCGGGATCGACTTGAAGGCAGTCCATTTCCATTTTCATCTGAATCACCGCCCATTTAAAAGGGGAAAATATTTTGCAGGGGGTGGGGACCGAATGTGCCACCAAAACTCATAATTAGTCAGTCTGAAAGTTGAACCTGATCAGTCTGAAAATGGCTGGATGTGTAGCAAGCTCTCTCTCTTGTGAACTGTATTATTCTCAACATTTGATTGCAAGTCCATGCACATTCAGCATAACTAAACTGAGGGTTGCCCATCTGTCTTCTCTTCACAAGTGGCCAGCTTGGTGGGGCACCACCACAGAGCCAGCCTTCTGGCAGTGGCATCACTCTGCTTACCAGGATGAGGCAGGGTAGCAGCAAGGTCAGGATGACGTAAGTCCAAGCCTCATACAAAAAAGAGAGGGAGATGTACATCCATGGGGACTGTTTACATCTCTTCCTTACTGAAGGAGGGGAGGCAGAGAGAAAGCATAACAACTGATCCATGCTTCTTCTGTCTATTTCCTGAAACTGCCCAAAGTAGCTGTGTGATATGGAGGCACATACTTTTTTAAAAAAAATTTTACATTAAATTATAAATTTTACATTAACATAACATAAATACTCACAAAACAAAACAAAGCAAAAAAATATGGAGGAACATCTTAATGTAGTGTGTGGGTTTGGGGGTGAGATAGATGATTTCTAAGAGTACCCTTCCAGCCTCTGATTTGGAACCCTGCATCTGGAGGTGGGCTCTGCAGCTGAGAAACCTCCGCCACTGGTCAGATGAGTCTCCTTTGTTAGTTTAAGTATTTCATATGGCAATACAATTATTCATTCATTCATTCTGTTAAAGTATTTATTAATTATTTATTTATTTGATTTATATCCCGCCCTTTCTCCCAGTAGGAAGTCCAGGGCGGCAAACAAAAGCATTAAAAACACTAAGACATAAAAACAACTTCAAAATATATTAAAACACAACAACCATTAAAAACATATTAAAACAAAACATCTTTAAAAACATTTTTAAAAAAGCTTTAAAAACATTTTTAAAAGGTTTTAAAATATATTAAAAAGCAATTTCAACACATTATAAGCCACACTTTCATAAGAGTCCATCCAGGTGCCTGACAACATAGAAAAACATTGTAAAATTAAAAACCAATAAAACAGGAAGAAAAAAAATCATGTTAACAGGCCTGTCTAAAAAGTTTGGTTTCCAAGAGACACCTGAAAGAAAGAAGGGATGGTTCCTGACAAACTTCTATTGGCTGGAAGTTCCACAAGGCAGTGCTACCACACTAAAGGCTTGGTCCCTGGTGGAGGCTGACCGAACCTCAGGGGATGGGGAACCACCAAAAGTGCCCCATCAGAACATCTCAGTGATCAAGATGGAACATAGGGAGTCAGGCAGTTCTTAAGGTACTTTGGGCCCAAGCTGTGTAGGGCTTTATGATTAACACAAGTACCTTTAACCTAGCCCAGTAGCAAATTGGCAACTGGTGCAGCTCTTTCAGTAGCAGGGTAACTTGTTGCCAGTAATCTGCTCATGTAAGCAGTCTGGCTGCTGCATTCTGCACTAGTTGCAGCTTCTGGACCAGCTCCAAGGGCAGCCCCACATAAAGCATGTTACAGTAATTGAGTCTTGATGTTACCATTGCATGGACCAATGCATGGTCAGTATATCACAGCCCAGGAATTATTATAGCTGGTGTATCATCTGCAGCTGGCAGAAAGCACTCTTGGCCAAAGAGCTCACTTGAGCCTCTAGTGATAGAGATGGATTGAAGTGTACCCCCAAATTGCATACCTGCTCTTTCAGAGGAAATGGAACCCCATTCAGGGTAGGCAATTGACCTATCTCCCAGACATGGGAACCACCCACGCACAGGGCCCCCATCTTTCCAGGATTCAAGCTCAGTTTATTGACCCTTATCCAGTCCACCACTGCGTCGGGCACAGCTTGCACAGCCTCTCCTGCTTCAGATGTAATGGAGAAACAGAGTATAATCAAGGTATAATCAGCATACTGATAGCACCTTGCTCTGAGACTCTTGATGACCACTCCCAATGGCTTCATGCAGATGTTAAAAAGTACTAGAGGCAAGATAGTACCCTGTGGCACTCCATAGTGAAAATACCAGAGGGCCAAGAAGCACTCTCCCAATACTACTGGACATGACCCTGCAGGTATGAATGGAGCCACTGCAGCACAGTGCCACCAATACCAATCCTGCAGAGCTGGTCCAGAAGGATTCCATGGTCAATGGTATCAAAAGCCACTGAGAGATTGAGCAGGAGGAGCAGAGTTGCACTCCCCCTATCCTTCTCTCTATAAAGGTCATCCATCAGGATGACCAAGGCTGATTTGGGCCTGAGACCCAATGGATCCAGATAATCAATCCAATCCAGGAATGCCTGCAGCTGTTCCACCACAACCCTCCAAATCACTTTCCTAGGAAGGGAGTATTTTGCGACTGCATGATATTTGTTACAATCCGTTGGGTCCAGGGCTCATTTTTTCAGTAGTGGCCACACCACTGCCTCTGTTAAGGTGTCAGGCAGCACTCCCTCACACAAAGAGGCATTATGATACTGAAACAGTTGGGGGAGAATCTATATGGTCCTGGAAAGGGAGTCCTGATCTTACTGTCAGCCCTTTATGACCACATCAAAGCATTTCAGGGGAAACCGATACTGCCGGTATCTTCATTTGTATGCAATGCAACAGATCACATCCAAACTGTTGGCTACTTTTTGAAGTATTTGTCAGGGGAAGAAGACTGTTATTTGCTTTTATATGTTGCTTTTAAGGGATTTTATTCTTTGGGGGGTTTCTCCTACCCTCCCTCCATTAAATAACATCTCAACCCCTCTTCTCTCTCTCTGTCTCTTTTTAAAAGCCTGGATTCAAACATTAACCTTTGATGTAACATTTTTGCTACACATCAGAATAGATATATTGAGCTCCAGAAAGGCAACTGAATTCAAAAAAGGAAAAAGATGACATAACTTCAAACATGAACTACTCACAAATTTCTGTGTAAAAATATTTCCCTCACATTCTTTACACTGCACTGCTTTATTTGGGTTATGATTTTGCTGTTCAAATGATGTTGATGGCCACTTCTTTAGCCTAGAGCAGCCTTTCCCAACCAGTGTGGCTCCAGATGTTGTTGGACCACAACTCCCATCAGCCTCAGCTAGCATTGCCAATGGTCAGGAAGATGGGAGTTGTAGTCCAACAACATCTGGAGGCACACTGGTTGGGAAAGGCTGGCCTAGAGTATGATGCTGCTGAAATTTGGTGTTTGGGGGAAGTGCTGTTCCTGTGGTCTCCACCAAATCAGATAAATTAAAGGGCAGCAAAGGTTCCGTTTGGGGACATGTGGCGGAGCATCAGGACTGCAAAGGGGTTTCTGAAGTCAGAATTTGGCTCAGAAGAAATATCCTGTTTTCCTCTTCTTTCAAGAAAATAGCTTAGGGCATAAATGTCAATTTGCTGAACCAGTGCCTGGCTGCAACAATGGACTGGATGAGGGGTAATAAACTGAGACTCAATCCAGACAACACTGAGATGCTGCTAGTGGGTGGTTCTTCTGACCGGATGGTGGATGTCCAACCTGTCCTGGATGGGGTCGCGCTCCCCCTGAAGGAACAAGTTCGTAGCTTGGGGATTCTCCTAGAACCATCTCTGTCACTTGAGGCTCAGGTAGCTTCGGTGGTATGCAATGCCTTCTACCAATTTTGGTTGGTGGCCCAGCTACACCCCTATCTGGACAGGGATAACCTGGCTTCAGTTGTCCATGCTCTGGTAACCTCCAAGTTAGATTACTGCAATGCGCTCTACGTGGGGCTGCCTTTGAAGACGGTTCGGAAACTGCAGCTTCTGCAAAATGCAGCGGCCATATTGATAACAGGGACCAGACGGTTCGAACATATAAAACTGATTCTGGCCCGCTTGCATTGGCTGCCTGTATGTTTCCGAGCTCAATTCAAGGTGCTGGTTTTAACCTATAAAGCCTTACACGGCTTGGGACCACAATACCTGATGGAACGCCTCTCCTGACACGAACCCACCCATACACTACGCTCCACATCCAAGGCCCTCCTCCGGATGCCTACTCCAAGAGAAGCTGGGTGGCTGGCAACAAGGGAGAGGGCCTTCTCAGTGGTGGCCCCCAAATTATGGAATGATCTCCCTGACGAGGTGTGCCTGGCGCCAACGCTATTATCTTTTTGGCACCAGGTCAAGACTTTCCTCTTCTCCCAGGCATTTTAGCATGTGTTTTTAAATTACTTTTTAAAAATGTGTTTTTAAATTTGTAGAGTGGCCATTCATTCGGCCAGATAGGCGGCCTAAAAATAAAATTTTATTATTATTATTATTATTATTATTATATTTGTTTTTAATGTTTTTAATTGTTGTAAACCACCCAGAGAGCTTCAGCTATGGGGCGGTATACAAATGTAATAAATAAATAAATGTGCAAGGTTTTTTTTAAAAAAAATTATAGCAGCTGCAGAGGGCCAAACAGAAGCAGTACCACAAGCAGTGGACAGACGTTTAACCCTTCCCCCCATAGCTCCAATGAAAAGGCTATTTGGATAGTGAGGCAAGCCTCCAATGGTACCAATAGAGACTTCCCTCCCAATGCATATAACAGGTTCAAGGCAGTTAGTTGTGTCAGGATCCTTTGAGGTTTAAACTAAGACACACTCTCCCTCTCCAGCTCCTGTGGTCCGGCTTCTGCTTGGGGGCTCCTGCAGTTGCTCTTTACATTTTTTAAAAGTGCGTGTGTTAAGTGCATTCATATAATGTTTGGCTCTAATTAGACCGAGGATCTAATTTGGCTCTCAGTTCACCAAACCAAAGCCTAAAGATACAGGATAGGGTGAATTTTCTCTCATTAATAGCACAGAATAGGAATAAGTATTTTGTTGCAGCTGCTAGTTCAATCTCAATCAACACACAATAAAATTCCACTGATATAGGATCTTTAATCCCAGCTTTATTCGTTTGTTTGAAATACGTTTCTAGAGGGGGAAGTAAAAACTTGACAACTTATTCTAGAGGCTTGTGATAAGACAAATAAAAATGCATGGACAGTTCACTTCTATGACTTAGAAAACAGTATTATGTTTTTGAGGTGTTGACATGATTTTGAACATTGCCTATTCAGCTGGCTGAATGCTTAGCTGTCCTCAGGCCACTTGTCATTTCCCTATATCTCTTCTTTTTTTGGGGGGTGTAAGGTGTAAGGCTGTGCATCTTACTTCTAACATCATTTTGAAGTAATGCACATGGTTTGCTTAACAGCACCACCGAATAGGCAATGTCTAGGGTAGAACAATTCAAAGGATGGGCAGCCTAGCCTGTATCATTTGCCTTCAGGGAAAGTGTTGCCAAGAAGACTATGTAAGGAGGAGGGTCCCCTGGAACTGACAGCTCTTGTCCCTGGCAGTCTATCTACCAGAGAAGTCTCAGCTATGAATGATCTATTAATAAGTCAACAAAGAAAAGAACATTGTGAGCTAGACTTACACCCAGGACTTGGAGCAGAGGCTGTCTACATACTGTAGTGTTAGTGGTAGGACCTATTGCCAGCCGGAGGAGAACACAGGGTCAGATTTATTTATTTATTTTTCTATTGTTATTATTATTATTATTATTATTATTATTATTATTATTAAATTTTGTTAGTTGCTGATTACCCGAAGGTCTCCAAGCAACTTACAACATATTAAAAATATAAAAAGAAATACATGAAACCATAAAACAGAACAAACACCTCCATAACAGCCACAGGAAGCATGGCAGCACATTAATAACAAAAACAACATCATCTCAGTCTATCAAATGCCTTGGGAAAATGATAAGTGTTTACAAGGCACCAAAAAGATGTCAGTGAAGGAAATGGGGAACCACAACTTAAAAGGCCGCCTCCCTTATCACCACCCTCCAAGCTTCCCTCAGAGGGGGTTCCTGGAAAAGGGCCTCAGAAGACGATCAAAGAGGCTGAGTAGGTTCTTACTGAGGGAGCCATTCCAGAAGATATTGGGGTCCTGAGCCAGATGACTCATCAGTTGCACCACTGAGGATGGAGGGAGCCCTCAGCACACCTTTCCATACTACCCCAGCCTGAGGAATATAATGATCCCCATATCAGACTTCCAAGAATCCCCAATAGGAGTGTCATGAAATAAAGATATTGTTTCCAGCAACTTTGAAATTTATTAGTTGTGAGGATTTTTTTGGGGGGGGAGGGTAACTTTTTGAAAGTCCAAGTACACTATATCAACTGGGTCACCTCTGTCTATGTGCTTGTTGAGTCTCGATTTTTGAGTTCGATTTTTGGATATCTCCTGTCAAATTCGGCCTGTACTTCTGAGAAGCCGGTTGATCTTCCGTCTTGGTCTCCGGTTACTATCGAAGATATTGAGGGGTTAGTGTCCTCCCTGAGAGCAGGAAAAGCCCCCGGAGAGGATTTGCTCCCTCCTGACTTTTTTATTCAAAATACATCTTGGTGGGCGCCTCTTCTTGCCACTCTTTTTACTTACATAAACAATACTGGAGTGATTCCACAAGGCTGGTTAACCAGCATAGTGGTCCCGATATTTAAATCAGGAGACCCTACTAAGCCAGCAAACTATCGACCCATAAGCTTGTTAAACGTATCGTTGAAGCTGTATAGTCGTTTGTTGCTGAACAAATTAAAGGAGTGGGATGAGATAGAGTCAATAATACATGATGAACAAGCTGGGTTCAGACCCAAAAAATGCACAATTGACCAGGCATTTATACTCCATCATTTAATAAGGAAAACTAAATCCAAAGTCTTCTCATCCTTATATATGGCCTTTGTAGATTTTTCAGCGGCTTTTGATTCTGTTGACCGAGAGCTGCTGTGGCAAAAATTGGCTTTGACAAACATAGATCGAAGATTGCTCTGGTTGATTAGAGCTTTATATCAAACTAATGCCATCCAAGTCCGCCTAGGAAATAAAGGTACCCTGTCTGCTAAAATCCCAGTGTACAAAGGAGTCAAGCAAGGGTGCTTATTGGCTCCCTTTCTTTTTAATTTTTTTATAAATGATTTAGTGGATACATTATCATCTCCTTTTTTTCCTCCTTCTATTGGCACGGTAAAAATTTCTATTCTGCTATATGCAGATGATGTAGTTCTATGCTCTCTAACGAAAATTGGACTCAAACGCATGCTCCACAAATTGGAGGAGTATTGTCAGTCGCAGAAACTTAAGATCAATCATACTAAAACCAAAATTATGGTATGTGGTAAAGCCAGGAAAGTAAAGAATAATTGGTCACTAAATGGGATCCCTATTGACCAGGTATCTTCTTTTAAATACCTGGGTATTTTTTTGTCTAACAACCTATCCTGGACCCCTCAGCTAAAAGCAGTGACCTTAGCTGGAACACGCGCCCTAGGCTTAGCAAAAAGGTTTTTCTTTACCAAAGGGGGTCAACTTGTTACGCCAATGATAAAAATTTTAACAACTAAATTTCTCCCCAAAATTTTATATGGTGCAGAATTATGGGGATTGGCAGCAGGAACTAAACTGGAGTCAATTCAGAACGCTTTTATGAGGTTGGTGCTAGGTCTTCCCCCGGGGACTCCGTCAGCACATCTTAGACCTGAGCTGGGATTACCCTCAGTCACGGCACGAATTGATCTAACTTACTTACGATATTGGATCCGAATCTTGAACAGCGAAGATTCAACCTTGGTTAAGAAATGTTGGTATGATCAAATGCTGCGGGAAGGGTGGGCCATGGAATGCCAGTCACTATTCTCCAAATATGATCTTTCCCCAGCTAAATTATTGGAACTAAGCAAAGCAGCACTTACCAACTGGGTTTATGATTATGATGCTGCTCAGGACCGTGCGTCCATAGTGTTGGCCCCGTTCTCAACCTGGTTCCCATATATTAAACTGAATCATATGGCAGCAAAGTACCTAGAAGTACTTGATAGAGCACCAATCAGAAAAGCTTTTACTGCATTACGGTACCAAGTAATGCCCACAGCCTATCTTGATGGCCGTTATCGTGGCATACCAGTGACTCAGCGTCTCTGTATCTATGGCTGCGATGCAATTGAGGAGATCGTGCACTACTTACTCCATTGTCCACTCTACGACGATCCCAGGAGGAAATTTTTATCTCCGTTTTTAGATATTTTAGTACATAGTTCAGATAGTGAGAAGGTAATCGACCTTTTAATGGATAATTTCGATTCAGTGACCCTCGCAGTCACCAATTTTGCATTGGCTGCACAAAAACTGAGAGATGCCTTTGTGAAACGAATCATATCTTGAAAAGACCTTCCTTATTTTTACATTTGTTTAGCTTTCTAAACGAACTAGAGGTTTTGTGTATATATGTATGTATATGTATGTTTGGTTGCACATGGCCTATGGCTAAGCTTGCAATAAAGTATTCTATTCTATTCTTTGTTGAGTCTCTCAGCAAGCATATGGAAGAGTCTGCTGGATCAGACTAATGGCCTGTCTTGTTCAGCATCCATTCTCATAGTGGCTAACCAAATGCCTATGGGAAGTCCACAAGCAGGGCATGAGTGCATGAGTAGTCATCCCCTCCTGCAGTTTCCAACAACTGGTATTCAGAAATATACTATCTGTGACAATGGAGGAAAAGCATGCCCATCATGGCTAGTAGGCTTATCCTCTACAAATTTGTCTAATCTTCTTTTAATGCCATCCATGCTGGTGACCATTACTGCGTCCTTTGGGAGTGAAGAAGTACTTTCTGTCTGTCTTGAATCTTCCAATATTCAGCCTCACTGGATGTCCATGAGTTCTTAGTGCTAAGCCATAATTCTTTTGTTCCATTTATCAAAACCAATGTGAAAGAGAGCAGAATTTTTCATATAGGCTAAAAAGGCTTGAGATTTAGATAAATACACAATAAATGTACTTTTCCTCTGTTCTTTTCCTGCTTCTATCCCTCTCCTCTTAGGAATTTAAAGCTTTGGTCCTGAAAACTGTGGTGAGATGCAAGTGGACTACTACCGAGGAAATTACGAACACGCAACTAGAGCCAAGATGGCCAACTTTCACATTCTTATGGAAAACTTTATTTCCCAGACACAACTCCAGAGGCCAAAATATGCAACCAAAATATGCAGTGCACATTTGATGGGGTTAGTGCGCATGTGCACAGAGATATTGTAAAGGCCATAGCTTAGTAGTAGAACCTATGCTTCATAGGCAAAATGCCCACAGGTTTAATCCTTGGTATCTCCAAGTAGTATGGAGAAAATACCAATAGTGGCCTGTGTGGTGAGCGAAGCTACAGAACCATCCTCCTGACATCAATGTCACTGTAGCACACCTGGATATGGGTGGTGTGGGGTACGGCATGCCAGTGGTGAGGTTGGGACGGCACAAGTACACTGGCACAGCCAAGTCAGTGTTCCCACTGATGCAGCCTCATAGCCCCACTGTCACCTCTATCCTGCCTCATGCAGGTATGCTACAGTGATGCTGGTATCAGGAGGGCAGTTCCATCTCACCACACAGTCCATACTGGGAAAAACTTGTATCTAAAACACTGAAAAGCCACTGAAGTCAATATAGACCAGCTTTCCCCAACGTGGTGTCCTCCAGATATTTTGGACTACAACTGCTATAATCCCTGACCCTTGGCTATGCTGGCTGGGGCTAATGGAAGTTAAAGTCCCAAAGATTTGGAGGGCACCACTTTGGGGAAGGCTGGTATAGATAACATTGTGCTAGATGGACCAACGCTCTGATTTATTATAAGATTGCTTCATATGTTCCTAGTGTCTTCTCAAGGCATTGAAAGATTAATATGACTAGCTAGGAAACTGTGCATCCTTAAAACCCTGAATAGCTTTATGTGGAAGCAAGGCCCATTTATGCTAATAGAACTTGCTTCCAAGTAAGGATCACAGCCTAAAGCTGCCTAGCGACATTATTAGCATTGCCTCCCATGCCAGTTTCTCTGTGTACTAGAAAGAGTGATTCTGCGGTGCACAGTGCAGGTCTTTGAAGTCCCCTCAAACATTACATGGAGTGTCACTGTTTATTAAAGATAACTAATGCCCTAAGTCTTTATTTACTTGTGTTTATTGCTGTTTTAGCAAGAGTCACAAGAGAACAGCTATGCCTTGTGTCTACCAGGGTTCTTTAATCACTGTTAGTAGGTAAAATCATCTGTGACAACTAATCCAAAAAGCAGATTATATTTATTTTGGCTACAGTGGCTTGTGATTCGTTAAAATCAGCAAAGCCTTTTCATTAGCCCCCTGCTGATGTCCTAAAAACAGACATTTCAAGGGTCTCAAAGCACAGAGGTTCACATATGCAGAGAAGCTGGGCCTGACAGATTTTGACTGGCATTCTTGTTGCAAAAATCTTATTAAAACCACTTCTTTCTTTCCACACAAAAGATTAGATAATGAGTCCTAAATTCCAAAAACAAAATCATACAGGCAACATTTGTAAAAACACACGTGTGCTTATGAAACAGCCATGTCAGCTGGCAGTGAAATATGTTCCTAGGACTTAAGCATGCAAAATTGGGAAGTGATGAGATCAGACATTCAGCTACTGCCAATATTTGCCTGATAAATTGTGAATATACTTACTTTCAGATAGATTGACAACTAGTTAAGTGCTAGTTGCTGCGAGTTGGCACTGATCATTCCCACAGTGCAATCCAATACATGTCTACTCAGATGTAAGCTTCATTGGATTCAATGGGACTTACTCTCAAGGTAAGTGTCTATTGGATTGCAGCCCCAATGACTTAAGCAAAAAGAGGATGGAACTCAATACTCATGTACACTTTGACAGACATCCTACCATTACACTGAATCATGTCTTCAGTCAAAAGATTTCCAGTTGGGGTTTATCTGCCTTTGTCTAAGAAGTGGTTAGGAAAATATACATTTCAGGAACTGATTCTTAAATAGGTTATATCATTAACGGTATAATATGTGCACGCACGCACATGCGTGCGTGCGTGTGTGACTGACTGACTGATAGAGAGAGAGAGAGAGATCATTCTTATTTAATTAAAACTTAAAGGCAGCAAAATTTGATTTGTGCTATAATTTTTAGATGTGGACAGCATTTTTAATTTTTAGATGTGGACAAATTCATGGAGGACAGGGCTATCAATGGCTACTAGCCATGATGGCTGTGCTCTGCCACCCTAGTCAGAGGCAGCATGCTTCTGAAAACCAGTTGCCGGAAGCCTCAGGAGGGGAGAGTGTTCTTGCACTCGGGTCCTGCTTGCGGGCTTCCCCCAGGCACCTGGTTGGCCACTGTGAGAACAGGAGGCTGGACTAGATGGGCCACTGGCCTGATCCAGCAGGCTCTTCTTATGTTCTTATGTTCTTAATCATATAAAACTCTTGCAAGAAGCAAAAAATCAAGAGAATTGACACATATAGAGAAGGTATACTCACCAACTAGAAAGAGGCTTAATGAGCGGTCTGGTCATAAACTTTGCAGCAAGACCAACAAGTTTCAATCAAGAAAAAGCTGGCTTTGCACCATGCATACACAGAATGTCATCCTGAGCCAGAGAAGAACACCTGAGGCAAATGACACTCCATTTGTAATACATTCAAGCATAACATGCGGATCAACGTCATATATCGATCCAGGTAAGTACAAATTTTGGTGACATCACAGTATACAATGGGATCATCTTCTCAGAAAACAAACCAAGAATCTCCCTATCATGGTCAAACCACTTAGTAGTATGCTCTGGAGTCTTCCAAGATATTTTGAATGCTGTATTATCTGCAATCACTTTATACAGTATTGTATGTTTATAAAGAGCAAATACTTTTACTCTTTTTATTGTATGCTGCTGTAGTCTCCCTAGGAGGAAAAGTGGGATATAAATGATCTCAAATGAATATACACCCACCCCAATTGAGTGCTAATAGAGCATGGATGCAGTCCATGGACATTTGTTCTTGCACAAGCCCTGTTGGGAAAAAGGGGAGACCTACTTGCTAGATGGCACCCAAACAGGTCCATATTGAATTGTATAATATTTCTAAGTAAGTTATTCTTAAAACTAACTGTTCAGCATCAGATCTTTGACTTGAAAAAGTACTTATTTTGCATTACTAGTCATAATAGGATTTTATAGATTTCTTTCTGAGATAAATTACTAGGTTTTAATGATCAGCTAAATGAAAGAGACAATTCTTTCTTTTTTCCAATAGCCAGCATGTAGAGAAAACTGGTAAAATGTCAATATTTAGCATGTGTTTTTAAATTGCTTTTTAAAAATGTGTTTTTAAATTTGTATATTTGTTTTTAATGTTTTTAATTGCTGTAAACCGCCCAGAGAGCTTTGGCTATGGGGCGGTATACAAATGCAATAAAATAAATAAATTAAATATGTTATTTGGATTTCAAAGTTTTGGGGATTATGGTTAAAGGAAAAGAGGAAGAGAGGGAGGAAAAAATATATATTGTTTACCTTTTAGAAATTCAGAGTAGCAGACCAGTTTCACAACGACAGAATGCCATGAGCTCTTTATCACTCAAAAAAAAAAAAAAAGCTTTCAACCTGGTAAACAGGTAACAGGATTATATACATGAAAGCTACATAAAGTCGCAGAGCTAAAGCTCAGTACAAGAAAGCTGGACAAATTCACTGGAGGATTACACAATTTCAGGAGGTAGCACCAGCAAGAGCTACTTTGGGATTAACATTTGGAAAGAAATCCCTTCTTCTCACTCCCCCTCTGAGCTTAGAAAGGATCATCTTATTATTAGACACTTTATTCTATTACAATTAAAACGACAAAATCTTTCTATATTATGTGTGAGAGTTTTGACAAAATTCAGCTATTTGCAAATAATACTTTACAGAAAATAAAGCCATCAGAACTGAATGACATCCTCCAGCGGTTAATAGGTAAAGAGAAGTACCTGCCTGATCAAAATAGAAAAGAAATATCACTGTTTGCAGACTGGGGTTGAAACTGCTTTTCTACATTTTCTATAGGCCAGATACTTTTGCTGTATACCTAGATTAGACAGCCAGCAGTTTGCATAAAAGGAATTTAACTTTAGCCAAAACCATAAGAGGGAATAGAATGTTAACAGCCACACTCACAAAACATCTGCATACATTTTGTTTCTTCAGGTGTATTACTCTAATTGGTCCAAAAATATAAACGGACAGATGGAAGGGGAGGGAGTTAGAGATTAATTTGACAGAACAGGGTGTTGCATTTTTCAGAAGTGTGTCCAGTTTCCAGGAAACAGCATACAGTGTCTGTGGCAGAACAACTGACTGCTTCAGCAGCTATAATGGAAGCCGCCTGCCCCCCCTTTTTCCAGTGGAAGAGGTGAGAGTATGGATGTGGCTACTGATTTAAATTTATTATTATTATTATTATTGTTGTTGTTGTTGTTGTTGTTGTTATTATTATTATTATTATTATTACTCTTTATTTTTATCCCGCCCTTTCCCCAAAACTGGAACTCAGGGCGGCTTACAAATAAAAACCACACATAAGTAAAAAACATACAAAAATATACAATTAAAATAGAATTAAACTATTCGTAACATTAAAACCATGAAACATACACTTAAAATACTAAGACAATTTAAAACATTAAGAATAGGACCATAGAACAATACAACAGACCTTATGAGGTCCTATCTTAAACAGCTTCTAGTCCAAAAGCCTGTCGGAATAAAAAAGTCTTTGCCTGCCGACGGAAGGATAGCAAGGAAGGGGCCTTTCGTGCTTCCCTAGGAAGAGTGTTCCAGAACCTGGGGGCAGCCACCGAGAAGGCCCTATCTCGCGTCCCCACCAATCGCCCTTGCAAAGGTGTTGGGACTGAGAGAAGGGCCTCTCCTGAGGATCTCAACACCTGGGTAGGCTCATATGGGGAGATACGGTCTGACAAATAGCCTGGACCTAGGCCGTATAGAGCTTTATAGGTCAAAACCAACACTTTGAATTGTGACCGGAAACAAACTGGCAGCCAGTGGAGCTGTTGCAACAAGGGGGTTGTATGGTCCCTGTAACCAGCTCCAGTTAGCACTCTGGCTGCAGCTCTTTGTACCAGTTTAAGTTTCCGAACAGTCTTCAAAGGCAGCCCCACGTAGAGTGCGTTACATTAATCCAAACGGGATGTAACTAAGGCATGCATCACCATAGTCAAATCAGGCGTCTCCAGGAACAGGCGCAGCCGGCGCACCAGTCTTAGCTGGGCAAAAGCACTCCTGGCCACTGCAGAGACCTGGGCCTCCATGTTCAAAGCTGAGTCCAGGAGCACACCCAAACTGCGAACCTGTGTCTTCAGGGAGAGTGTAACCCCATCCAGCACAGGCTGAATCCCTATTCCCTGATTTGCCTTTCGACTAACCAGGAGCACCTCTGTCTTGTCTGGATTTAATTTCAATTTGTTCGCCCTCATCCAGTCCATCACTGATGCCAGGCACCGGTTCAGGACCAGGACAGCTTCCTTGGCTTTAGGTGGAAAGGAAAAATAGAGTTGGGTGTCATCCGCATACTGATGACACCGAACCCCAAACCCCCAGACAACCTCACCCAGTGGTTTCATGTAGATGTTAAATAACATGGGGGACAAAACTGAGCCCTGAGGGACCCCATATGTCAATGGCCAAGGAGTCGAACAGGAATCCCCCAGCACCACCTTCAGGGTTCGTCCCTCCAGGAAGGAGCCGAGCCACCGCAACACAGTGCCCCCAAGTCCCATCCTGGCAAGACGGCCCACAAGGATACCATGGTCGATGGTATCGAAAGCCGCTGAGAGGTCCAGCAGAACCAACAGGGACACACTCCCCCTGTCCAGGTCTCTGCGTAGGTCATCCACCAAGGCGCCCAAAGCCATCTCTGTCCCGTAGCCAGGCCTGAAACCAGACTGAAATGGGTCAATAAAATCCATTTCATCCAAGAATCTCTGGAGCTGGGCAGCCACCACACACTCTATTACCTTACCCAGAAATGGAATGTTGGAGACTGGCCGATAGTTACCCATTATAGAGGGATCCACGGAGGGCTTTTTCAACAGAGGTCTTACAACTGCCTCTTTTAGGCACATTGGAATTCTGCCTTGTTGTAAAGAGGCATTTACCACTCCCCTCACCCAGTCGGCCAGTCTCCCTCTGGCACTCTTAATGACCCAGGAAGGGCAAGGGTCTAGCAAACATGTGGTGGCTCTCGGCTCTCCAAGGATCTTGTCCACATCCACATTTTATTTATTTATTTATTTATTTATTTATTTATTTATTTATTTATTTATTTATTTATTTATTATTTTATTTATACCCTGCCCTTCCTTCCAGCAGGAGCCCAGGGCGGCAAACAGAAACACTTTAAAACATAATAAAAAGACCTTAAAATACAATTAAAACAAAACAACGTTAAAAACATCTTTTTAAAAAGGGTTAAAGATATTAAAAGACATATTAAAAGCAATTCTAACACAGACGCAGCCTGTGATAGGTCTCAACTTAAAAGGCTTGTTGGAAGAGGAAAGTCTTCAAAAGGCGCCGAAAAGACAGCAGAGATGGCGCCTGCCTAATATCTAAGGGGAGGGAATTCCACAGGGTAGGTGCCGCCACACTAAAGGTCCGTTTCCTAGATTGTACAGAACAAACCTCCTGATAAGATGTGGCCCTCACCTGCAGAGCGCAGTGATCGACTGGGTATATAAGGGGTCTTTCAGGTATCCTGGTCCCGAGCTGTATAGGGCTTTGTATACCAAAACTAGAACCTTGAACTTGGCCTGGTAGCAAATGGGAAGCCAGTGCAGTTCTTTCAGCAGCGGGGTGACATGTTGGCGATACTCTGCCCCAGTGAGCAGTCTCGCCACAGCATTTTGCACCAGCTGCACCTTCCGGACTAACCTCAAGGGCAGCCCCACATAGAGAGCATTACAGTAATCTAGCCTGAAGGTTACCAGTGCGTGGACAACAGTGGTCAGGCTATCCTGGTCCAGAAACGGCCGCAGCTGGTAAAAGGCACTCCTAGCCACTGAGGTCACCTGGGCCTCTAGCGACAAAGATGGATCCAGGAGTACCCCCATGCTACGGACCTCCTCTTTCAGAGGAAGTACGACCCCATCCAAAGCAGGCAACTGACCAATTATCCAAACTCGGGAACCACCAACCCACAGCGCCTCTGTCTTGCTAGGATTCAGACTCAGTTTATTGGCCCTCAACCAGCCCACCACCGAGTTCAGGCAGCGGTCCAGGACTTGCATGGCCTCTCCCGATTCAGATGTTACGGAGAAATAGTGCTGGGTATCATCAGCATACTGCTGACACCTCGTCCCAAAGCTCCTGATGACTGCTCCCAAGGGCTTCATATAGATGTTAAACAGCATGGCGGACAAGATGGTACCCTGTGGCACCCCACAGCACAACTGCCAAGGGGCGAAAGACAATCACCCAATGCTATTCTCTGAGAGCGATCTTGGAGATAGGATTGGAACCACTGTAAAACAGTGCTTCCAATACCCATCTCACCAAGTCGGCCCAGAAGGATACCATGGTCAATGGTATCAAAAGCTGCTGAGAGATCAAGTAAGAATAACAGGGTCACACTCCCCGTCCTTCTCTCGATAAAGGTCATCCATCAGGGCAACCAAGGCCGATTCAGTCCCATAACCAGGCCTGAACCCAGACTGGGATGGGTCAAGCTAATCTGTTTCATCCAAGAGTACTTGCAATTGCTGTGCCACAACCCTCTCAATCACCTTCCCTAAAAAGGGGGTATTTGCAACCGGTTGGTAGTTGTCATAAACCAATGGGTCCAGGGTGGGCTTTTCAGGAGTGGTCAGATCACCGCCTCCTTCAAGGTGGCTGGAACCACTCCCTTTCGCAATGATGTGTTGACCACTCCCTGGATCCACTCAGTCAAACCCCCTTGGCAATGTTTAATAAGCCAAGAAAGGCAAGGGTTGAGAGGACACGTTGCTGGCTGCATCATCGCAAGCACCTTGTCCACGTCATCAGGCTGCATCAACTGAAACTGTTCCCAAGAAGTTGCAGCAGACTTGGCACTGGACACCTCATTGGGGACTACAGTAGATGTAGAGAGGGCATCAAGACTGCTACGGAGGCGAGCAACTTTACCCTCAAAGTGCCTAGCAAACAATTAACAGTGGGCCTCCAAAGGGTCTAAAACTCTATTCCCTGGAGTTGATGTCAACAGACTCCTGACAATATGGAAAAGCTCCACCGGATGGTTACTTGAGGATGAGATGGAGGCAGAGAAGTGGGCCTTCTTCGCTGCCCTCACCGCCACACAGTAGGCACAGTTATGATGTTTTACTCGTGCCCGATCAGCCTCACAGCACATCTTTCGCCACTTGCGCTCTAGCTGTCGTCCAGCCTGTTTAATTGCCCTTAGCTCACTAATATATCAGCATAACCTCATTAGCAATATCAGATTTCTTCATGAGGATCAGAACTGCAAGTAATCTAGTGCGCAATCGGAGAGCTGAGGTCATAACTAGTCAAGCTGGAAGGTGACTATGTGCAAATGGGATGAAAGTCAGCTAGCAATGGCCAGAAAGGTGGTGCTTTTGTTTTTGTTGGTTTGTTTGTTTACCCATATGGGGCTTTATTATGCAGGTGTAATCATGTGAGTTATTTATCCTGCCTCTCCCCTTGCATCACTACAGCAGAAACTGGATGAGGACCAATAAACTGAGTCTGAATCCTAGCAAGACGGAGGCGCTCTGAAGGTGGTTTCTGAGTTCAGATAATTGGTCAATTGCCTGCTCTGAATTACTCCCTCTGAAAGAGCAGATTCATAGTCTGTGAGTGCTTGTGGATGCATCCTTGTTGCTAGAGGCCGAGGTGACCTCAGTGGTAAGGTGTGCCTTTTACCACCTTCATCTGATAAGACAGCTGTGGCTGTTTCTGGACTGGGATAGCCTGACCACTGTTGTCCATGCACTGGTAACCTCTAGGCTGGATTACTGTAATGCACTCTACATTAGAGTTACCAGGTCTCCGTTTTTTGGCCAGAGTCTCTGGTTTTTTGGGGGGCCCTCCGGCTCTCCAGCTAGCACCCCTTAATCTCCAGACCCCCAGCTTCAATTTGTTAAAAAAAAATAAGTTTCTAGGTGGTCTGGTTCCCGAGATATACACCAAAACGTCAGCTGCCCCCCATGGCTGTTTAATCTATTTAACTGATAGGACGCTAAAGTTGGTTCCTAGTTCCCAGTTCCTTATTTGCTTGAAAGTTCAAAACACTAAAAAAGAAGAGTTGACAACTACAGCAACTTCAAACCAAATTAACATGTCTCTGAACCCCAAAATATATGTTGGAGTACCCTGTATGACATATCACTGTGATCGGGGGACTCTCCCCGTTAAGAATAACAATACATTTATGCAATCAAATTCATCAGGCTTCTGATATTATCATAAATACATAATGATGTCATAAAATCATAAAAATAAGTAACTGGGGGTGCCCACCCCAAACTCTGCTCTGGGACAGGACAAATCATATACCCCAGGAAAGGGGAGGGTGTCCTCTATGAGATGCCACTGTGTCCCACCTGGCCCAGAGCTTCTGCTGGGTGCAGGGCACGGAGGAAAACATCTATGCAAAATCAAAATGGACAAAAACACGTAGAAAAAAATAAGTAACTGGGGGTGCCCACCCCAAAATCTGCTCTGGGACAGGACAAATCATATACCCAGGAAAGGGAAGTGTGTCCTCTATGAGATGCCACTGCGTCCCACCTGGCCCAGAGCTTCTGCTGGGCACAGGGCACAGAAGAGGGCATCTATACAAAATCAAAGCAGAAAAAGACATACAGGAAAAATAAGTAATTGGGGGTGCCCACCCCAAAATCTGCTCTGGGACAGGACAAATCATACACCCCAGGAAAGGGGAGGGTGTCCTCTATGAGATGCCACTGCATCCCGCCTGGCCCAGAGCTTCTGCTGGGCGCAGGGGAAGGATGAGGGCATCTATGCAGACAGAAAGGGTAGAGAATCTTCTTACTCTTACTCATTTCTCAGACCTCTTTCTGAAGTGAAGGGTCAAATCTGTAAAGAAGTTTGGAGCAGCCACATTAAAAGATAAGGGCAGGGCATTCCAGGTAGGGGTTGCCAACCCTGCTTGGATATGGATGTCTTTGCAGAGGATCCCTAGTCAAGCTTTACCAACAGCACAATCCAAACTACATCTACTCAGAAGTAAGTCCCGTTGAGTTCTACGGGGGCTTAGTCCCTTAGTACGTGTGTTTAGAATTGCAGCCTTCAGGGGCATCCATCTGTACTCCCGAATGCTCCCATCTAACATCTCCACAACACTAGGCTCCTTTCTTCCTACAGTGGCCTTCTGGTGACTGGCCTGGCCTGAAGGCACTTAAACCCTTCTTTCCAAAAGCAAGTAGGCTAGATTAAATGTTCCCTACCCAGGCTCCATCTTTTAGCTAAGATGTCTAGCTTAATTTCCAGTCAGATATTTTTTTTAATTGTATGCTCCAAGCAACTGTGGTTGATGCTTAATGTATCATGCTTAATGACATCACTTGGGCCCGCCCCATGACATCACTTGAGCCCGCCCCTAAAATCTCAGGTTTTGGGTTTTGCTTCCTGGCAACCCTACTCTACATGGAGGTGCCCTTCAGGCTGGTCCAGAAGCTGCAGCTGGTGAAAAATGCAGTGGCGCAACTGCTCACTGGGTCAGGGTATCGCCAACATGTCACCCTACTGATGAAAGATTGCACTGGCTGCCCATTAGCTACCAGGCCAAGGTTTTGGAGTACAAAGGCCTATACAGCTTGGGACCAGGATACCTGAAAGACCGTCTTACCCCTTATATATCCAGTCGATCACTGTGCTCTGCAGGCGAGGGCCTCCCACAGATACCATCTTATCAGGAGGTCCGTTCCGCATCACATAGGAAGAAGACTTTTAGTATTCTGGCACCTACCCTTTGGAATTCTCTCCCTTTAAATATTAGACAGGCACCATCTATGTTATCTTTTTGGCATCTACCGAAGACCCTCTTTCAACAAGCCTTTTAAGTAGAGACCTTATTCCAATCTGCATCTGTGTTGGAATTGCATTTTAAGGTGTTTTTAGGGCTTTAAAAAAAAGATTTTAAAAACGTTTTAAGTCTGTTTTTAAGATGTTTTAGAGTGTTTTGTTTGCCACCCTGGGCTCCTTCTGGGAGGAAGGGCGATATAAAAATTGAATGAATGAATGAATGAATGAATGAATGAATGAATGAATGAATGCGGGGATTTGAAGAGTTAAGAATCCCGCAAACCAAAATATTCCCCAAGTGATAAATCACACAGAAAGTGGAATAAGCGAATGGCATGAATGCCCCATGACTTGTCATGGGAATCTTCTTAATATATAACATAGCAAGATTATGATGGCTAAGATTCAGGTTAAATGAAAAAAATGACTGTTATATTTCAAGTGTACAGTATCACACTGCTAAAAACATTTGCCAATTTGGAAACAACAAGAAACTGTTTTTTAAAAAAATGTTCAAATTCTTTAGCACAGTAACCCGATTTCTGCATTGAGAAAAGCTGAATTATGTATAAATTATGCAAAGACTTTCTCCATGATGCCTAATCTACTCATGGGAAGGAGACAAAGAACTATGCAATGCACCCAAAATCCCACTGCTGAGCACTGGAAATTAGCCTCTCTTACCAATACCACACCTGTCCTTCTAAACCAGTAAGACACTTAATAGCTTCTCCTGGCATTGCCTACACACACTTTAAAGCTCACATATGTCACTGCATATCCCTAAGCACTAGAAACTATAAGAAAAAAGGATGAAAATTAGTTTCAAACATTTAAACTATAAACCCTGATTAATCTAAACTGCAGAGCAGACCACAGTTTCTTTGCTTGTTTACTGCATTTATATCCCTCCTTTTCTCTAAGGAGCTCAAGGTGGGGTACATGGCTCTCCCCCTACTCATTTAATCCCCACAACAACCCTGTGAGATAGGTTAGGCTGAGAAACAATTACTGGCCCAAGGTCACCCAGTGAACTACATACTAAAAAAGGAAGACCGGACAATTTAAATGACAGTGAGAAGGAAGATTAGGGAGGAAATGTGCAGGACTGTGGTGTACTCTGTCTCTTAATCAGAGGACATAAATAAATGTAACCAGGCCTTTCCCTCTTTTTCCCATGTGTCAGTATGACTTCTGCGGTGGGGTGGGGTGGAATCTTTAGGTTTGGCTTACAAGCCTCCATCATAACTTTCTCTCACATTTATTAATGTGCCCATAAATAACCACAGGAACAAATAAAAGGAAAGACAAACACAGACATAGCTGGACAGCATCTTTACATGCAACTAGATGTTAAGATGCAAGAGTAATAAGTAATATCTTCAAAGTTTCTAAAAAAGTGAGCATAGTTCTCAAGAGTCACTTATTAGAATATGCTGCATTCGCTTTCATTCTTTAAATATGTTTCATTCCTGTCTTCCCACCCACCACTCATTAGTATAATGCTATCCCATGTATTTATCTGCCCCTCACCTTCCCACGTAACAAACATATGAGAAATGCAGAAGATTTAAGGAGCTGCCTTAGAATGAGTCCATCTAGAGCAGGGACACACAGACTATAGCTTTGAAAAACCAATTTAAAAACAGAGGCTCAGGTTCCACATTAGCAACAACCAGTCACAAGAGGGCCGCTCAGGCCGGAGCCTGCTTGATGATGCAGCAGGGCCTGTAGGAAACACTGTGTTATTGCATCTGCTTGGTCCCCGGCTACCAAACAATACCATCCACACATTTTTCACAAAGAAAGAGGAAAAGCCGGAGGAAAAACAGCCACTGCTTGCTAAGGTTAAGAAGCTTTCGTTAGAAACTTATGAGGGCAATTTTCTGTCATTGTCTTCCCCTGTGCAATAGCACATGTGGAAACAGTTTGTAGGCTTTTCTAGTGTTACTCTTTCCTTGAGAGCTCTTATTCATCTGTCATGTCCTTAAAATCTAACTCTGCAACAGCAGTTTCTCCACCCTCAAGTGGAAGGGGGCTGGGAGGGAATCTTGTAAGACTATTATCTTTGCCTAGATTATTGTAATGCATTCTGTGTGGGGTTACCTTTGAGGACTGTCTAGAAGCTGCAGCTAGTGCAGAATGCTGTAGCCCAACTGCTGATGGGCGCAGTGAGAAGAGATCACTCCAAATCAGAAGGATCTACATTGGTTGTCAATAAGCTACTAGGTCCCAATTCAAGGTCTTACTATTAGCATATAATATCCTGAACAACCTGGAGCACAAGTAGCTTGAGAAGCATCTTCTTCATTAGCAGCCAATTTGAATGTTACAATCAGCTGAAGATACCCTGCTTGTGGTTACATCCTTGGTGAAAACTAGGCAGAAGAGGCCACATGGCACATTACGTTTGGTAGCAGCTGTTTATGGAACCCCCTCCCAGGGATATTTAGTCCACTTGCATGGTTAACAAAATCTACACCATACATTAAAGTATATTTAAAGCACATGGCTTTCCCCCAATAACCCTGGGAGCTATAGTTTGTTAAGGTTGCTTGGAATTGTAGCTCTGTGAGGAATAAACTACAGCTCCTAGGATTTTTTGCTGGAAGCTATGTGCTTTAAACGTATGGTGTTGATGTGATCATTTTAAAATGCCAGCTGAAAATGTTCTTGTTTATCCAGATGTTCGGTCCATGATTTGCTTTATGTTGGGTCTGGGGTATCTCTTTAAGTATTTATTGTTGCTGTTCTGCTATATTTTTAGTGTAATGTAGTGATTTCATGGCTGTATTTATTTTAGATTATTGTTGTAATGGCTTACTATGGGAAGTCACTGTGTACTCCAAATCAGAGGAAGGGCAAGGTAAAAAGACACCGAAAAATAATAAAATAGGCTCCTTGATGTGCCTGGCTGAAGAAGGTTCAAGATAATCTTGTCAGATGGTTGATGGTGCCTGGATGAGCTCTCTGTCCCTGGCAGGTAGAGTTGCGTTGTCTGGACTCAGATTTCTTAACTTTCACGTGTGTATGCTCCCTGAAATGCCAATATCTGGGTTTTTGCCCATGTGACAAATGAGAAGAATATAATCTTCCATTTTTACAGCACTGTAACTGTCACATCCATTAGAATGCTCCTTGCTCCTATTAAGAGACCTGAAGCTAGAACACAGGAAGTTGCCTTATAAAAAGTCAGACCACTGGTCCATCTGGTTCAATATTGTCTATACTGACTAGCAGCAGCTCGCTCGAGCTTGACAGGGGTATTTCTCAGCCCTGAACAACTTGGGTCCTCCAGGATACCTTAAGGACCATCTGAGTCTTTATATCCCAGCTCAGTCACTGAGACGGCCCAGAGAAGCACTGTTAATTGTCTCCCATGTTACAGAGGTCCAACTGGCTTCAATCAGAAGTCAGCCATAAAGTGTTACTGACCCCATGCTGTAGAACACTCATCCAGCAAAGATTCAGCAGCCATTCTCACTTTTGACTTTCAGGTGCCCCTTGAAGACTTATATATGCTAACAATTCTATGCAACTGTTTAAAATCTTTTGATTAACTGGTCATTTTAATGATTACTTTGCTCTATTTAATGGTTTTTATATTTTATTGTATACATATTATTGTATGCTGCCCTGATATTTTATTCACTAATAGGCAAAAAAAACCTTGTGGGTTAAGAGCGTGCCTATAGCCAACAGATCAGGGTCAGTGCCAGGCATGCCGGGGCCCTTGGCCACCAGCCTGCCCAGGGCCCCAGTGCATGCATGCACCACCTACCTCTCCCTGAAGGGTCCCTCCTTAGGGTGGGTAGGTAGCATTCCCTTCCGTGATGTGCAGCGTGGATCATGGGAGGCCACTCCCAGGAAACCCCCCCCCACTGCCATGCAGGCCCGTGACAACCGCCTGCAAGATGCTCCACCTACCTCTCCCTTGAGGTAAATGCTGCGGGCGCAAGCCTGCCATCAACAAAGATGGCGGCCAAGGTTTCCCTAAGGGCCTGATGCCTCTGCTGCAATCTTCGTTGATGGCACACATGCATACTATGCACATGCGCACCCATGCCTGCCATCAACCAAGATGGTGGTAGGGGCATTAGCCCCTTAAAGAAGTCTCCACTGCCATCTTGGTTGATGGCAGCCCTGCATGTATAGCACGTGCAGCAGCAGGAGACAGGAAAGACAGGTAGGTGGAGTGAACAAATGGTTGGGGGGCCTGGAAGCTCCCTCCCTGTGATCTGTAGAAGGGAGCCTGCTGCAGATCATGGAAGGGGAGCACTACTCTCCCACCCTAACAAGGGGCCCTTCAGGGGGCCCTGTGGACTGCAGGGCCCTCAGACAGGGCCCGGCCTGGCCTCCCTTTCGCACCGTCCCTGCGACAGATATTTCTATTAAACTTTAAAAAGCAGGGCTCTTCTTATGTCCTTTTGTTTTTACAGGTTCTTTATCTGTGCTTAGGATTACAGCCCTAAAGCATTTACCTTTTGTTAGAGCATGCTTCTTTTTTGTTTTATTTGTTTATTGCCTGCCATTCCTTCCCCACCAAAGCCCAAGGTGCCTTGGAAAACTGCTGCAAAGCCAAAAGCTCCCTCAACTGAGCTATGTGCTGCGTTAGGTTCACTTGCAAAATGTGCAATCTGCAAAGCAATTTCCCCAAAGCAAAGTTTTCCTTGAGCTATTTATTTATTTATTTATTTGTTTATTTATTTATACCGCCCCATAGCCAAAGCTGTCTGGGTGGTTTACAGCAATTAAATATATTTACAGGTTGTGTAAATAATATACATCTTTGACATGCACGCTTATATAAATATTTCTTCATACTATGTCTCAACATGTATCTTGATTTTACACTGTGGTTGTACATGAATGCACTAGGACAGCAGGAGACCTGACCTCCTCTCTGGGATGTTGTACTGCCCTACAAATCTGTAAAAATGCAAACACAATTGTGCAAACACAATATGGGTTGGTCTTTCATAATCTAATCTACTTCCTGTGTATGTTGGAAGAATTTGGTAACATCTGCCTCTGAGCATATGATGAGAGTGCTGACAGCTGTTGAAGTCCTACTCCCCTCCTAGAGCTACAATCCCCAGAAGAGGGGCTGACTGTTAAACCACTCTGGCCACTGGAGCTCTGTCAGGGGTCTAAGAGTCTCCTAAAAACTCTCAGCACCCTTCACAAACTACACTTCCATATGCCATGACTGTTTAAAGTAGAATAAATGTCTGATGTGGGTATGGCCCCCTGATTAGCCAAGCCAAACAGCTGTGAGTTTGGCTTTTAGAACACTGAGAGCTGGTTCTTACTGAGCATGTCTGCGCTATCATAGACTCGAATATTAAAAGTTTTAAATTAAGTGAAAATCAGTCATGCATTTTTTTAACCTTCAGACTGCAGAAGATGAAGGTCAGAGTATGGGACAAGGTCAGTAATAGGATTAGAGGTACTCTGTGAACATGGCTGATTTTTAATTAATTTCAACAAATTAGGAGACCATTGATAATGGTCTGGATTTTTCTTTTGTTTTACACTTTGCACTTCAATTATCTCTGTGTTTTGTGTATCACTATGAAAACTTAGAGGGTTGTTAAGCAAGCATTTCTGAGCTGAGGACTGTACGTTTTGTAAAACTTTGTTCTGAAATGAACTTATGGGAAGCAACAGAATGCCATGGGGGGTATTTTCAATTTAACATGGCAGAATGCGAAAAATCCATGCTGGCTATAGTATACAGCCACTCTCGTGGTTGTATAATGAGCATTGTATAAATATTTGTATAAATAAATAAATACCTGGAGATGCAGGGATTGAACCTAGGGCTTTTGGCTCAGTGCTCTGAGCTACGGCTTTAACTCTTTTGAGTTTTGGCCCAAAACAGCACAGAACCTTGTCAGTGGTAACAATGTGAGTGGTGAAGTGGTAAGGGAAGACAATTTTTTTGTGGGACCAGCAGTCGCTACTGTACTCCTTAAGACTCAACTTTTCCAAGAGTAGAAGCGATGTGGGGTGGAATAGGCAGAAGATCTTGGAAGGTAGCTCTTGGCTTAAGCCTTGGCCCAACTATTATCCACCACAAAACTGAACCACTGAAGAAAGGTGGAACAAACCTATTTTCCTTCCGTCATTGGGAAGGAGGGGAACACAAGATGACATCTCTTATATACAATCCCCTTTGGTTTCATGGCTCGGCAGCCAGCATGTTCTGCACATCTTTTCCTGTGGTCCACTCAAAATGGTGACTAGGGTAGAGTTTTATAGCCACCTTAGAGAATTTAGTAAAATTGGTGGGGAAAGTGTGGTCATTGGCAGGAGAGACCACCTAGAAAGAGAAAAATACTTCTGAGAAGGGAACAAGGGCAGGATGATGCAGGCCAAGAGAACTGCAGCCAGAGTCTACCTATTGAAGCAACCTTTCCAATCCTCTTTTTCCACTTGGGAAAGGAAGTGTCAGAGGAGGCCTGGAGATGTTCACAGCGTAACTTGACTGGCTCCTCAAAAAGTACCACACAAAATCTCCAAGGAGAAAAATACACATGGAATAAAATGGGGGAATATACATATTTTGTTTGTGCTTACTATTTGTTAAAAGGAATACATTTTTAAAAGATATTAAACTGCAAGAAATTATTGATTTTGCTAGTGTCTCACTGGTCAGAATTGTTTGAAGTATCCAGTAAAGTCCTCACTCGCATGAATAATATGTGGGGAGGGCACTCTCACACACCCTTAGTGACAGCTGATATCTGTTTTCAGCAAAGAGTTTGTATTGAAGAGCCACTGAAGCTCAGCAACAGTATATTCTGGCTCAAATGAGCTGAAAATTGCATTTGATTTGAATTTCAAAACTGGAGGAGAGGAGAGGGAAAGGGGAAATGGCCACCATGAAAACAACTCTCTTTCTCTCTCAGTTACCACTTCCTGATTCACAGAGACTATTTTAACCAACTACTTTAAGATCCAGTACATAATGCTGAGAAAAGAGCATTGCTGGAAAGCAGCCAGTCAGTTTTAAAATAAATGTTTAATTGTCAGGATCAAAGCAAACTCTGCTTTTATGTATATTAGGAACTATATGTTCAGGGGGAGGGAAAAAACCCTCTAAATAATTGAGGAGTAGAAGTTTCGTCATATACCTGATAGGAAAAGAAAAGAATGAAAATATTTCCACTAGAGCCTTCAGAAAATTGTCTATACTACCAAATAAATGCATACAAAATATGCCATTCTCAGTTTTCTTTTTAGATGGATTTATATTTTGCTTGATTTTTAAAAAGGCAAAATTTTAACTCACGTATGCACGATTTAGGGAGCCTACATGCAGTGAGCACACATAATTTGAGCCTTTAAAACAGGCAATCTTTACAATTTAAGATTGCAGTCCTCCCAATGCAGACCTTACAGACCCTCTTGGCTGTTACGATCAGCATAGTGGGGCCTCAGAGCTTAGAAGTAATTCGTTACTTTTTTGAGGAACGAGTGGGTAATTCCTTTACATTTTGATTGTAATAGAATTAGGAGTAATTTTATTACTTTTGTGGAGTAATTGTAATGTTTCCAACATTACATTTGGGCATTACTTTAGAGAGGGGAAGCAGGGGAAGTCTTCTGCTCCTCTGATTTGTGGATGAAAATCATGTGCCTCAAACTGGGCTTCTGTGCAGCGTTGCTCTTTCCTCATGCTCTGTGGGTGGGTAGAAGGCAATGAAGGAAGAGGCAGAGAGTGAGATGGGGTGGAGTGGAGAAAACAATTGTTTAAAAAAATAGATGGTGGTGGTGAAGAATGGAGTGGAGGGAAAAAGGAGCCGAAGTGCAAGAACATGGATAAAGGAGGAGTAGGAGGCAGCAGCAGAATGGAGATAAAGAACTGTGAAGGTGAAAGTTGACAACATGTGTGTGTGTGTGTGTGTGTGTGTGTGAGAGAGAGAGAGAGAGAGAGAGAGAGAGAGAGAGAGAATACTGTGTTTGCAGTTTGCACTTGGCACACAAAGTGCCCTCCACCACCCTCTCTGGCTACTGTGCTGCATTTGCAGTATTTTAACTTTTTTGCATTCAGGGGAAAATGTTTGCTTGGGTGAGTGTCCCTTAGTTGGTGGCAGGGTCCGGGAGGTGATTAAGTGACAAAGATTATGCTTGCTGGCTGAGGGGGGGGGGTTGCACTTGGTTTGACGTGCCAAGATCTAAGTAGTGGCCTCTGCCTCCCTCCCCACCTCCCTTACCAGCGGAGAGACCACCATTGCTATCTTATGGATAAAAAGAATTATTCTACTACCTCTGTATGTGTGTGTTTATTTTTAATGTTGGTTTAGGCTACTTACATGTGCATCAGCCAAGACCAACTCCTTGTAGGGTTTTTTTAAAAGTAACTGAAATGTAATTGTAAAGATTACTTTTGAGAAAAAGTAAAGTTACTTTTCAGAGCAATTGTGATTATAATGGTAATTACTACTTTTTTGGGCCATGTAATTGTAACTGTAATTTATTACTTTTTTAAAAGTAATTTTCCAAGCTTTGGGGGGCCTCTTGGTAGTTCCACTGCCTCAGAGGTTCAGGGGTTGCAGCCCCGAAGCAATGAAATTCCCTCCATACAGAGGTGCATTTGGCATCTTCATTATGTAGTTTTCATCATATGTTGCAGATATATTTAGGACCCACCTTATTCTCTGCAATGTCATCTGTTTTAAGTGGTTTTAATATTAAATTTCCAAATTGTTGTAACCCCCTGCGACCTTACTTTATAAGAAATTTAATTAATAATGCTAATAACAATGCCTCCCCCAGGCAATTTCAGATGTTCATCTTTTGTGGCTCTTTCCCATCTCTTTGTCAGAACATCTAACATCCTCCCAAGCCGTCAAAGTAGAAGTGGAGACTGGAGAATATGTGCATCGTTTTATGTGCACTGCTGCTTCTCTCTCTAGATTGAGGAGATTGTGATAGAGTCCCACACTCCAATGAAAATTCATAGTCCATATGTAGGGCAATCCTATGCAGGTTGACTCTGAAGTAAGTGTGTATAGGATTGCAGCCTTATTCTTCCAAACACAGAAAAGATTCCTGTAAAATGCACCATAATCCTAGAAATCCAATTTACCTATTGTAGCTATATGCTGATTTGCTTAACAGCGACAAAAAGAGCACATATATATGGCAAGCATGTAACACCTATTTAGGTGCACAATTACCCTAACTATTAGACTCCTAGATGGTTCCAATAACCTTTCTTGCTCTCATATACCTATAATTCAGCTTCTGTTTGTTGTGGGCTTAAAGGCAATCAAAGAGTGCAGGGTCCAAATCAAAGACTAAAAGGAAAAGAGTCTTTGCAAAATAAAACAGTGTTGTTCATAGCATTTAGTAACTAAATGATTCTATTCCGTGAAATGCTACAGCTGTCAAATGTCATTCCACTTGATAATGGACCAAGATGGCAGAACACATGCTTACAGATTTTCCTTTGGATACACCATTTTTAGAAACTTGCCCTATAGATGAGTGACTTTTGGCTCATCTCTTTTCTTGAGAGGCTCCCCACTCCATGCCTGAAGTCAAAATGCCCATCTCTGGTTGGCTCTATGACATAGTATTGATGATGATTTATTAGGAGCTCTTAGCTGCATGAGACATTATAATTAACAGCTTCCCCTTTTTTAAATATAGAGAAAAAACAAATGAAATCAGAGCTGTGGAGTGCTGGGTGTCTACAAAGCACCAGTGAGATCATCTGCAACCGACAGTAGCCTATGAAACAGAATAAATATAGGGAAAGGTAGTTGCAGTGGTAGAAAGGCAAGGTATTTACTCAATAGGTACCTATTTTCAGAATTTTCCTTCAAGCTAGTTTGGACTCAGAGATATCAATTATTTAAAAGAAGTAACATGATGCTTCCTTTGTTGAGGCAAATCTGCAAGCAGACCCCAAGAGAGAATAAAAAGTGAATTAGGCAGAATTTATTAATGTGCTTGAAGATAGCAGAGATTCAGCCACTAAGTCTGGCTAGGGGTTTAAAAAACAGTATACACCTGCCCATGAAAGATAATTTCTATTTCACCCTCCACCTCAATCCTTTCCAAATCCAATTTCCCCATTTTTCTTTTAAACAGGGAATAACAGAGAAAGAGGTATCAATCATCCTTCAAACAACTGCTTTTTAAAAAAAAACAAACTTGTTTGATATATTGTCTTCATTTAAATTAGAAATATACTAATCTACAATACTGTTTACCAAGCAGCATATTAAATCAAACATGCAAAAAATGACATCACTCACATTTTAAAAATGACTGTAGACTCAGGGACACATAAAAAGAGGCAGACTGGTATACAGACTTGGCAGCTATATTTCAATCCTAGAGAATGAGTTTCAGTTACTGTGGTTTTCTGCATAGAACATTTCTATTTGGATGGTTTGGATGGTCAAAACGAACAGAGCCAAAACCAGTGCAAGACATCACTTTTAGCAGTCCACCACTGTTAAGAATTCCTATAATGCAGTATCTAACAGCCAAACTGGCAAAACTAATGTTTCAGCTTCTGGACCAGAACTAAATGTGAATTACCTGAACTAAATGTGAATTACCTATACTATGATAACAAGTAAGAGTTTAAAAAAGAGGCAGAAAAAGCCAAAGATTGTTGCAAAAGTGTGCACATAATTACATGTGATAGTTATTATTCCCATGGCAAATATCCACAGAGAAACAGACATGTGTAACCATTTCTTCTTTTTCAGGTTGTAGCCTTAGGACACTATTGCCAAATTTTAAAAAATGCTTTTCCAGAAGTAGCATCTGGGTTTTTGGCAAAATTCACAGGCAGATTAAAAATTTGCCCAAGTCTGCCTTATGATCAGATTGCAGATTGGCCGTTTTGCCAATCACATTTTTCTGGATGCCATCTTCTTTCCACATATCTTTCGTTTATACCCATGTATTCAGATTTGGCATAGAGAATTGTTGCCATGATGGTCTGGGAAGATGAGAGATACAAAACAGATAATAGGATATCTTTTTATTTGATCAAATGTTGATAGCAAGTGCAACAAATCTGTACTCTGTGTGTTTCATGTTTTAATTTTTTTCTTAAGTAGGCCACAAAATCCCTGAAATGATTAGAAGTACTGTTCCTTGCATTGGTGGGGGAGTTCCCCCCCCTCCTTCCATTCTGACTTACGAAGAGTTGTGAGCTGAAAGTAAAAAAACTCCTCATTTCATCATATATTAAACAACTCAACAGAAAAGGTATCACCATGTCCTTTTATGAATTTTCCCACCAGCTATGCCATAATCATTATGGCATGTATACATATGAAAATATAAACTGTAAAAAATAGCCTGTTTCCACAAATCTATAGCCTAGCACTCACTATGGGTGCCCTTTTTTTCTAGCAGACATACAGCTCCTTTACTAATAGTGATTTTATTGTGTTATTTTATACATACTGCCTCAGATCTAGCTAGGGATGGGTGAATCTATGAATTTTGGTGTCTCTTAGTTTCTCATTTTTCAAATCTTAAGTTCTGTTCTCCACATTTCCACATCAGTTTATGATTTTTTTAAAAAAAGTATTCATGAAAATTCATGGGCTTTTTAGTGCAAATTTCTCCTAGGATACACCCTTTGGTATGCAATTTTGCTTAATATACACATTTATGCAAAATAATTTCCCCTAATATAATGCATTTTTGTTATTTTCAGTAATATATGCATGTCTGTGCAGTCTGCATTTTTTATAAATTGGATGGAGAACTGCACTGCAAAATTTTGAGAAGTGTGAATTTCTAAGGATGGCTGTTTTTGGTTCATGTAATTTTAGAAAATGCAGATTAGGTGGATTCACCTTTAAATGTGAACTGAATCAGATTTCTCCTTCATCTTTAGATCTAAGCAGAGGCGACTGCTGTTAGGAGAGAGGCAATTTTTGCTGATTCCCAGTCCTCCTGCAACTCCCTATGCCTACTGAAAATCTGATATGGAGAGATAGGAAACCCTCTGGGGCAGTGTAGAACGTGGTACTGGGGGCTGCAGGGAGAAAGGAAAAAGGCGAATCAGTGACAACTTTCACTAGTGGGAGTCTCCACCAGATTGGAGCCTTTATTTTTATAGCTGTTTTATAAGCTGATTTGTTAAGCTTGCTAATTTGTCCTGAATTTTGGGGACTGAGTAGGATAACCAATCTTAGACTACAATACTTCACTAAATTATGAATAGAAAGTACAATGTATTTCAGTAGAACTAGGTACAGTACTTTAAAATTTGGGGGGGCAGTGGAGAGAGACAGATGCCAGAAGTCTGCCCTCTGATTTGAAAGCCTATTTCCATAAGTTCTTGATTGTTAAGACTCTCTGTAGTTACTTACTGCTAGAGGATATGCACTTTGCCTCGTTCAAGGACATTTCTTTCAATCCTTATTTCATGTTTCCCAGGGTTTAGCCCTGATCCTGAAAACATATACTGGTTTTGAGTCCTTGTGAGTTGTGGTACAACCAAAATTGACTCTTGGTGGGACATATATGAGTAATGAGATGCAGAATTAAACCCTAAAGCCTCATTTCCAGAGCAGCATATATACCTTATGTACTCAGCACAATTTTGTTTCCTTTCAAAAATGTACTCTACTAAATCCATTAAAAATAATAATTCTGATCTCTCTCAAACTCAAAAGTCATTCTGACAATTTGGCACTATCAGGGAGGATATCCCCCCCTTTTTTCCCTTTTGTGCCAAATCTCCAAACTGTGCTTTGTAAACTCAGGAGAACATAATGAGCAGCTCCAAAAAGTCGGTAGAGACATCTTCTGAAAGGGGATCTCTCAAGAAATGTCAGCTGCAAAAGAGAACAGATCACGCATCTATTTCCCTCCCTATTATGGTATAAATCAATATAGAAATTTCATGTCGCCTGAAAACCTCCCAGCTAGTATAATATTTGCATTTAAGCCCTTATGTATTTACAATAATTATGCATTCAATGAGAGAATGAAGGGACCTTTGAGAGATTCAGATTAAGAGATATTCCAGATGTTGCTGGAACTATGACTCCCATCAGCGCCAGTCAACATGGCCAATGGTCAGGTATGATGGGGATTGTAGTCCAACAATACCAGGAAGGCCACAGGTTCCCCATCCTTGAAATAAGTTCTAGGGCTAGTGTAGTCTTATATTCAGGAATAGGTGATCTATCAATGATAAATGAACATGGGGCATTTCATGGCATTTGAGATATTTAGGCTCTTACATTTTTTGGTGGGCTAATGCTACCAGAACTTTGTGCCAACGTACATAATATTTGCTTAGAGGGTTTACAATCTACATAACAGGCACAAGAATAGGACTGAGGTGAAGGCAAGGATTTATGGGTGTGTAAAAGGGAAGGAAGCAGCTATGTGACAATGTGGGTGAAAATAGGGCAAAGGTAATGTACATAAGGCTTCATTTAGAAAGGAAAAAAGATGGACTAATTAATAGTTTATTAAATTGCAAGGAAATGGAGTTCAATTTAGGGGAATGCAACAAAGTTGCATAAGTATGCATAAGTAGGACGTTCTGTTCCATTTCACACACAAATCACACACAAGGAATGTACTAGTGAAGTAGACTCCAACAGGATTGAACCCTCCACTCATTAGCTAATAAGGAGAGGGTTCAATCCTGTTGGCTGCAGGAATCTGCTTTGCCAGCACATTTCCTGCAGGGAATGTGCTGACAAAGCGGACCCCAGAAAAATTAAACCTGCCCCTTGTCCATTCGCTGATGTCACCCAGTGATGTTAACTGATGGACAAGGGGCATAGTTGAGGGAAAAGGGCCTCACAGGCCGTTGGAATCCCTGGTGGGCCAAGATTTGTCCATGGGCCAGAGGTTCTCCATCACTGCTGTAGATTGTACTTGGGGACAGAGTGAAGACAGGAAAGCTGGTCTCAGCTACCCACTCTATCCCCGCCCCATGTTGCACATAGAACCTCTCACATTAATTGGTACTGACCTGCATAAATGTCTAGGTATGCAGACTGCTCAAATCATTCATCTACAAAAAAGAAGGCAGTGAGATCATTGTACCTTATCACACAAGCATTTACATACATAGCCTTGCAGAAGGTTCCACTTGCGGTTTGAAGAGAATAAATTGTTCAATTGCCAAGGATATTCCCTAGTTTACTCCCTTTGTTCCCCAGTTGAAAGCATTGTAGGTAAAGAGCTCAGAAAGGCCTCTGTCCAAGTCCTTAGGCATCTGCTCCTAGTCAGAGTAGATAGTTCATTTCTGTGTTTGCTTCCTATGCTTGCTAAGTGCACCTTTGTTGTATGCAAATTCTACATGCTGGGATCTTGTGTGAACAAAAACAGATGAACAAATGTCTACGATACTAGGTATGGTAACTGAAAAGCTATACCCTTTTCTGAAGTTATTCAACAACAAGAACCATGAAATATTGTATTATTGTTATTATTATTGGTAAAACTACTAAAACAGTTTACTTTGTGCTTATGCAGGAGCAGACACACTTTCCCAGGAATACAGATGGTTTTGCAAGTGCCAATACTGATGTGACTATTTATTGCAGCGCATAGCTGGGAAATGAAGAGGCAAGACAAGATGAGGTATGAGTAAATCAAGGGCCACGTTTATTGGAATAAAGCCAATTACATGCTTGATTGCATAATAGAATGGTCTGCAGAGACAAGTGTGGAACTTATCTCATCTCCAATCGGGTGAGGGCACCCTGCCATGGGAAAAGGGGGGTGGGCCAAGCCCAATCCCCTCTTCCAGGCCCCATCCCCACAGGGTGGTTAGGGAGGCCTTCCTGTTCCACCACCCCCAGGGCCGCACAACCTCTGAGTGGGTGTTACAGGTTAGCCCCAAAGGTGAGCCTTATCCTGCCAACTGGCCACACAACCTGGAAGGCAGGCCTCAGAACCCACTGATCACCTTAAAGGGTGCCTAAGGGTGGTCACCAAACCCTACCTTGTGAAATTCCGCACCTATCCGCCACAGAAGAGGACATGCCTCAGCTTAGTCCCTCTTTCCCCACCTGCGACAAATTATTTAATGCAGGGCACTCTGCAGATCAGAAAGAAACAGATTGTTACCCAGGTCAGACGTATGCACACCGTCTGGCTGGTAAAGATCGGCCCTCTCACACCTCACCTCCGGGTGACTTCCCTATTTACCTTTCAACTAGCCTTATACAGGCCTCTGGGATCATTCCCACTCCATCAAATCCTCCTGGGGAGGATATCGGACCAAACAGTCATGGTCCCAGGCCACCCACTACTTTAATGGACAACCAAAACCTGTGGAGGGTGCTTCACCAACGATGCGTCACCATTGGTAGGAGGCGTTCCTGCAGCATGCCACATCCACCCAGCCACTGGACCAAAGTGCAATGGCTGAGCCCCAACTGGGTTCCATGCCTGATCTGCGATGCCTTCCTCCTGGGGAGATGGAGCAGGGCTTAAATAGCCACCCTGCTCTGCCCTCTATGTGATAGGTGCACATGGCCACGTCGCGCCTAAGATATGGGGTTTTTTGAAGCCATGCCAGGTCTTCCCCGGCATGGCTGCAAAAATCGCCAGAGCTCCTGGGCTGACGATGGTGGGAATAGTGATATAATTTAGGTTTTCAGCAATATTGGTAAGGTTAAAGCTTAAGTAGGAATTCTAACTCGAATACCTTAATATAGACATATTGGTATAAACAGTGTTTACCCTGCAGAACATAAACACAAATTCAGTGGGCCTAATAAATCACCTTTTGCATTGGTATGAAATTTTCTGCCAAAATGCCATTTATAGAGGTTATGCTAGAGCAGAATGAAGCTTCATATATATTTACATTTTCTATTTTTGAACTGCCACTTGAAACCCTTTTTTCAGCCTATTGATCCAGAATTGCTTTTGATAATACTTCTGTCACTTGGCAGAGCCATTTTTAGCTCTTGCTTATTTGAAAATCTAAATCAGGAGTCAGATGACGCAACAAATTTAAGCTTTTTTCCATTTAGGAATCAAAGGTGCAAGCTGGCTCTGATATCATTAGGTAGTCAGGTTTCAAAGTATGCTTTGAGATGTCAACAGGATTCCTACTTTTAATAAAATGCTGGCTATATGAATTTGGTTTTATACCTGGGACAGAGTTCTTGTTCCTACTGCAGACCAATGCTATGTAATGGTCCCATTCATTTCTAATGGGACTTGTACCACAACACTTTTTTTATAGCATTGCATTTAATGAAAGATAACTGAAGCAAAGTTACACCATGCATTAATTACTCTGCTCTTCTGCCTTTGTCTTCAGTTTTTACATAGGCAGTGATTATTAGCTAAGTCAGGAAATTTAGAAACTAAGGGCAAAACACTACTGAAACCAACAGGAGCATGTATCTTCCAAGTGTCTATGCTCTTTTCAAGCTCCCATTCATTTAAAGGGGGCTTGTGCAAGATACCTTGCAGACTCCTAAACAGCATTTCATCCCTGAAAATCCTCCTCTCCCATCACTCTCCCAACACTCTCTACAATGGGTGTAATATACTGTATATAATTGGAGATTAACACTTTTGTACAAAATATGAGCTTAAAAAGCAAATACTTTTTCTTCCCATCACATTTAAAATTGCACAAATGAATGCTGTTGCAGTCCCCAACCCCCGTCTAGTTATAGTGAGAATAGCCACAAATATAACAGCTGGTAAAAATAATCAGCAGACCGAATTGCTGATGTGATTGGCTGATTATTTAATCAAACCTGCATAGGGCTTTTTTTCCTAGGCATTTCATTAGGATTTTAGTGGCAAAAGGCATCAAGCAATTAATCAGGAAACCTTCAGACTCTGAAAATCTTGTTCTGAAAAGCCTGTACCTCTCTACAAATAATCCTTCTGATCAGGCATTCAGAACTCTCTGACAAGAAGCACAATTTGTTGTGGTCTATTTGTGTTTGTTCTGAAGTTCAAGGTACCGTGTTTAGGAGCTAGCAGCTCTCATAACTAATTGCCAGTATTGCAAAGGATTGCATAGGGGGTAAGCAGCAGCCACACAAGGCCATGATTTACAATAAATATTCCTGTGATGAATGAGCAGTGTGTTCATGGTCACGGATCTTAGAGTGGTTCTGAACTTTATCATCTCTGATCTTTCAAGCGCATTTTGCTTTGAGGGGAGGAGGAAGGGTGACAGGGTGAACTCTTAAATATTACTGAGGATTACTCTTAGGGTTTGCACAAGATTTTTTGTTAGCCTTATTACCGGAACCTTCAATTATTCTACAAGAAGAAAGCAAAATATATGCAAAGGGAGTGGAGAAGGGGCAGGAAGCCCCTTTTAACTAATAAGAGCAATTTATATCTGGATGGTACCCTGCCACTCAACACACTCATTTAACTGCATTTATACTTCTAAGTTAGAAATTCTTCAAGCACTGTTCTTGTTCATAAACACCATAGCCCCTGTACAATTAGGATGCTTAAATCCTACTGAAGCCAATGAGATTTAATCACCCCAGCTATGCATGGGATTGCTGCTAATGACGGCACACTTATTAGGTTTAGGTGTGCTGTGCGGGGAGGGATTTAAGGTAAAGCATCACGGAGTACTATGCCCTTAACTTCCTTTTGAGACTATTTTCCTCTAAAAAATAATTCCTCACAAGTTTGGATTGAACACTGACAATTTCTCATTGCAATTATGTGTGTTCATGTTTAAGTGTATGCGGACACACTTGCACACATTATTTATAGATTTTTATATTATATAGGAGAAATAAGGAAATGATGAATAGGCCGATTACAGTTTCCCTGACAGCAGGGTGAAATGGTAGCTAGGGTGACCAAGGGATCTCCTGGTTCCTCCTTGTGGAAAGGTATTCAGTGCACGTAATAATTATTCATCCATCTCGTTCACACTAAAGGCATTGGCAATGCAATTTTAGCCTGATAATCAAGACCATATGACAAAACCCAAGGCCATTAGGGACCAATTTTGAGTATTCTCTGCAAGACAATGATTTTCCAACTGCACTTACATATGCTGCATACTTACCTCTGCATGACTGCACCTGCTCTCATTTATGTAACTCTCCCATTTTCAGTGTATTTCCCCCCCTTGCAATTCAAAGAAGTTTCAAAACCTTTTCTAGACCCTTCATGGACCACCACCCCCATTATAAAAATATAAAACAATCATACATGGTTTGCCAATATATAATGCTATAAATAAACTCTTGCCTTGATTTTTGATTATTACAACATTGCTTTATTGGTTATAGGCTTGCAGTGTATTTTTAATTGTGAGCTGCCCTCAAACTTTTCTTTTAAATAGGAAGGTGAGATATAATTTTTTATAAATTAAATTGTATGTTTAGAATGCCTTATATTGAGAGCAAATATAGCATACTGCCTAAGCAACAAATATATGAACCAGGTGTTTATCTGTCCTGTGCCATAAATTCCTTATGGAATCTTACAGACCCATCCTATCCAAGTTGATACAGAAGGAAGTCCCAATGAGTTCAATAAGGCTAATTCCCACCTAACTGGGCATATGATTGCCACCTCAAGCAAGCTACCATTTTTTCTCCTCAATCCTCCATCTGCAATATGGGACTAAGGATAGTGACCCTACCTTAACAAGGCTGTTAGAAAGACAACTGACATAGTACATGGTAACATAAATTACAATGGTTAAATGTTTTTAAAATTGGTAAATTCGAAATTAATTTGTTTAGTACAGTGACGTGTTCGTACGACATGACTTATATTTATGCTTATATTTTGGATTTCTCCCCCATTGTTCATAACGTATTTGCCTTTTCTCATCTACCACTTCCTATAGTGGCTTGTTCTAGGGCAACTAGAAAGTACCTTATAGTGTGTGTGCAGTATTTGGTCATCAATCATACACTTACAGTAGCCATTTTTGCACATTCTTGTGAAATTTGCAGAACTGAATTCTAGTGTGACATGGCGCTTGTGGAAAAGAGCCTCAAATTATATTTTTACATTATATATAGGGGAGTGGGCAAAAACAAAAAGGAACAAGGAGAAATACAAGGTCATGACATTATGCAACACATTCATTAGCTATGATGGAGTAGGTTCATTATTTCATCTTGCAGACAGTTCTTAGCACCACTATTCAGAGGGACTTAACATTTTATCTTTTCTACTAACTAAGACAGTATCTGAATGAACATATATTCTCTATAATTCAGAGTACAGATGCCACAGGTGAACAATGCTTTAAACAGTTATAAATTCACAGTAATCTGCCAGTGTAGACATGTATTCAGTTTCTTCCTCCTATTCTAGGTAAGAAAATTCTAGTTTACTTAGAACTCCATCTAATCTCCATTGGAGCTGTAGAATTACATTTATTTATTTATTGTTTGATTTATATCCCGTCCTTCCTCCCAGCAGGAGCCCAGGTCGACACATGGCCATCGCCCAGGGTGGCAATTACATGTTAACAAGAACTGGATAAATAGATAATTAATAAAAATTCCACAAATAGAGTAATTTCGGTTGAACAGCTGATTAATCCTCAATTTTTCAGTTTGCTTATTGTTTTTCATTCCTGCTGGTTCTTATACATCTAGTGCACTTAACAGCAAATTAACACCTAATTCACTGGGTTGGAAGACTCTAAAAAGGTAGCCAGATAAATATGCAAGAAGGAACTTTGCATAGCACTTCTCTCTCTCTCTCACAAACACACACACACACACACACACACACCATGGGAGCCACTTTACCATAGTATCGTTTGAGCTGGGAAAGCCACGTGACATCATACATCTCTGTGTGTGATGGAGGTCCACCTTGCTTCCTTCTGCCTGGTAATCAGATATTGTTATTGTGATTATAGTATGATATGGTAAGTTAAAATGCAGGTGTATCATTCAATACACCCCCAAATGATACACAAACTGAAAGACATTGGTCTTTCTGGATCAGCAGCAAGAACTATAGGTCACCTGTGCTCAGAATATGTTTAAAAGTAATAATAATAATTTACAAGTTACTTTAAACAGAATAAGAATTAAGAGGCACAAAATTATCCACCTGGGGAGAAAGTAATTATTATTTTTACGCTTCATGTGACTGATTAATACATGGCCATTTTTGTGAATAAAGACTGCTACTGATATTATTGACTAAGAAATCCTTTTGTTTAGTTCTAATGAGGGCTTAATTTCTTTATTAGTATTCCTTTCAAAAGATCCCTGGAATACCATATCAAAGGTGTCAATGTGTGCCTAAATGCTGTAATAGCAAGCCATACTAATCAGAAGGAAGCTTGTACAAGCAGGAGAGTGTGAGGATTGCAGCTCTGGCCTGCAGCCTCTTGATTACAATGGCAAGAAATAATCGTGGATCAAATTCCAGTTCAACATAGGAATTCTATAGCTGTCTTTTTAATTGCACTCAATAGTAATTCATAGTAATGAAAGGGAGGAAATCAATGAAATTCCACTCTAATATAAAATTAATTTAAGAATAAAACTGCTATTGGCTTTTCAGAACCTTTTTAGAGCAAACCTGACATGCTTGAAGTTTTCCCACTTTTCCAAAGGTTTATTTCTGAAATCACATTCTTATGTGATAATTATTAAAGAAATACTTGAGAATACATTGGTTGCATTTGGAAGTAACGCTGGCCATAAAACACAGCTAGGCAAATCAGTTTGTGCAAAATCTGCATGGTGATGAATGCAGTGACGCTCATTGCTTCACTCCCTCCTTCCTTGAGTAAGGAAAAAAAGTATGGTGCAGCTGCCTTACCATTATTTTATTTATTTATTTATTTATTTAAAATATTTCTTTCCCACCCTTCTACCCTATAATAGGGCACTCAGGGTGGCTTACAAAAATAAAATCAAACGTACATAATAAAACTGTAAACAGTAAAATCACAAAAACATTAAAATAAATTTAAAATACATAAAATACAATTAAAATATATAAAATACAATATATATACATACATACACACACACACACACACATACACTAAAGGGGCTACTAAGGTAAAATTTAATGCAGAAGGCATAAAATTATGTCCACACCAGCACTTGTGGTTAGTTTCTCCCAAACAAATCATGATTGGGAAGCCACAACTCTATGTATCTAATATTTGGTATTATGAAGGCACGAGCGGGATCACAACTGACCTCTAAAAGCGCATGATCTGTAAGGATGGTTGGCATGCACTGTTATGGCCATGAATATCGAATGTCCATCAGCTGAAATCATATATCCCCATCTTAACAGATCTATCCTGTTTCTGAACTGCTTTTGGAAGGAAGAACCCAGACAAGGATCCAGGAAATGACAGACTACTTGTCTTAAATATCCTACAGAGAACAAAAAAGAGCAGTAGGTTTCAGGCAGTCAAGGAACAGCACGTCTTGTGGTAATTAATTCCATATGTTAATCACACAATGTAGAATTTATGGAATACATTGCCACAAGATGTGACATGTCTACTAGCATATATGGCTTTTATAAAAGAATTAGAAGACTGATCTCAGGTCTCTCTATGCAATGACAGTTTTAAAAAATTACCCTGATTGGTCAGAATCCATATATCTCAGGATATTGCTACTTTTGTTTGTTTGTTTACTAATTATTAATTTCATTTGTCATCCACAATTTGACCCAAGTTTCCCATGACATCTGATGTAGGCAGAATAGCAGAGTGGGTGTGTTTTGGTGTGAACAACAGGCTGTTTGGGACATATTGAGAATCAACCTTGGGCTTGTGTGCTTTACCCCTTTCTCCTCTTCCACAGCATCTGTGAGTTCAAAAGCTTTCATTTCCATTTCACATTAGCCACCATCTATTGACAAACTGCAGTTAATCTTAATTATGGTTAGTGGAAACAAGTCATCTTTAAATCATTATTTGAAGAGCTAGTTTGTTTCCACTAACCATAATTAAGATTAACCACAGTCTAGGGTTCAGACAACATGCTAAACTGTGGCTAGTATAAAAACAGAAGCAGAAGTTTCCAGTGTTCTCACAGTTGTACTGGAGGAGGAAAGGGAGGGGACAGAGGAGTGTGTGAGCCCAAGGCTTGCTGTGGTTTGTTCTCATAATAAGCAGGCACAAATGGGCCAGTGTGCATTGTCTTATATATCTCTAAATACAAGCATGAGAATAACATCCACTGTTATTGCAATATCTTCCAGACTCTCTGTTTCATCAATTTCAAAAGGCAGCAAAGACCAATACTGTGGGGGAAAAGAAACTTCATTAGGTTTTCTAATTCAATTGAACCAAGAGGTCACTGGCATATCAGTAATTGCTCTCTAAAGCCATTTTGCCAAATCTAAACAAGCAAAAATTAAATTGGAACAGAATTCCCTCTGGAGATCACTCTTAGTTTTTGGTTTTTTAAAAAAAACTGTCCTGCCTAACTTTTTATTAGGCAATAATGATAGCAATTGTAATCCCATAGATATCTTGTATATCCAATATTCCAATCATTCAGAATGTTTTTGGACACACACACACCCGAAATTAGATAATCAAGGCTATATATGTGTGTATTACATGAGCATGCATATGTGCTCCTTTTTGTTTAGACATGCCATTTCTTCATCCTTTGCAACAAAAGTGGCAACAAGAAGGTATTGTATTTCTTTGGTTTTAGTAACTTTCACTTTATTTACTGTTTCTGTCAATGCACTTGGTATAATGAAACAGCAGAAAATGGGATCTTGTCAGTCAACTATCATTTACCATCTCAGATTTTATAAAACAGAACAGTGGATGGAAACAAGACAAAAATGTATCTCTTATACACAAAAGCTGCAGGAAGATATAATATTCGTTTACATATTTGATATAGAGCCCAAATTAAGCTGCAGAAAAGGAAACATGAATCTCACAAGCCTCATTATCAAGACTCCCTAAACCTCAAATATAGGAAATACTTTTCATAAATAAAGACCCAATAGGATTTTAATAGTACAATAAATTCTAACTACATTTCCTACTAAGCACATTTCACAACATCTCATACAAAGAAGCTTCATTCAGTTCAGACCCAGATTTCAAAATGAAGATCAGTATGCAAAGGCTGGTATTTAGCCCATTATAAATATATTGTAAAAGTAGAACTATTTATAAAATTTAGTTCAGCCTTTCCCAGTGTATTGCCCTCCTGATGTTCTCAGACTACAATTAATTTTAATCCAAATCATCTGGAGGGCACCAGGTTGGAGACAGACTAATTTAGTTATAGAAAGACATATATCTTATATGGTCCCTGTGGCAAGGCAATTCTGAAAATATATCCTCTAGCTTTCACATGTTATTGCTATTTACTATTTAGACCATTTATATACTGTTTAATAAATAAATTTTGTATTAATATTTTAACACATAAAATATTTTTGGACTCAGTGGCCTTATAGGACCCTTCCAACTCTACTGAAGATAATGCAATATCTCTAAGCTGTATGTAGCAAACTAAAACAGCAAATATTACAAAAATACACAAACTATTAATACAAATTACTAATAAATAAATAAATACTTAAATAAATTCATTATTCTGATACAATTCCCCACTCAACACCACTCAGCCTCCTGACTCTTACCTAGGGCTCCACATATCCAGCCTGGCTCTCACCTAGGCCCTAACATATGAGAACATTGTCAGGCCTTCCTTCTTTCTAAGGCAACTTAATTACCTAACTCCTAATAACTCAGGGCCATGGAGAGTGGGGATGGGCAAAATGCTCTCTAACACAGCCTGCCAAAATGTGCTTTTCTGAAGCTGTTATTTGCGTTTTCTGGAAAGTATCCACTGTCACCTATGGGTGCTCCACTTGAAAAGGAAATAACAGTTTCATACAGACAATTTTTGTCAAGATTATCATATGGAGATAAAGAGTTAGATTACCCATTCCCACAGTCCCAAGGCTGCTCAAAATTCCCTGTGGCTATTATTAACATAACAAAAGGTTTACACTGAATTGTATTCATGTCACTAATGTCACATTTAGTTTGGTGCAATGGTTACTAGTTGTGTAGGCTTGGTCTATTGCTTGGTGATGGTAAGCGATTTGAGCCTAAAATCTGCTGTACTTAGGAAAGAGCAACCAATAAACTACATGCAGTAAAAACCCTAGTCACTGTAGCAGCATTGCAGGGATACTTCCAACAGTACTCAACAAAATATGATCAAAATGCCAATGAAATTACAACAGAAGGTGACAAAAAAATCTAATTGCAAGCATACATCATCAACCTAACACCCTAGAATAGCTAACTACATAGGCAACATAGGGTAAAACAACCTTTTTGACAATGATCCAGCATATACTGAAACATTTAGTCACAGGGTGACTAACCTGTGGCCCTCCAGATGTTGTTGGACCATCAGCCCCAGCCAGCATGGCCAATAAGACAGGGATGATGAGAACTGTAGTCCAGAAACATCTGGAGGTCCAAATATTAGCTATATCCACTTACCTTCTATTAAGTCTTATTGAAATTAGTGGGACTTTTTCCTGAGTAGACATAATGGATTGCCCTTTTAGGGTTTGATGCTATCTTTATTACTGACCCTTTCTTTACTTCAACATTGTTCATAGGTTTTGTTTTATATATACTTCTTATTCATCCAGCAGTTTTAAAAACAAAACAAAACATGAAACATTTTTTTAAAATATACCACAAGACATAGAGAATCTACAGTGTCTCTTATCTCTTAAAAGTAAAAAGACTGCCACTTTAAACCTAAAATAATCTTTGACAAATGTCCTGCTCTTTTAATTGAAATTGCATCAGAGGTGATCACCACTTTTCTTCCACTTCTCTAACCTCTTCTTGCCTGAAGGTCTGTAACTTGTGAATTATTTAACAATCATATTTACAGCTGAAAATTGATTTCAGACAGAATCCATATTGATTGAGATATGCAAGAACAATGAGTTTGAGGTTAAGATGTTGAGTGATCTTTATTGCTAAGAGTCCTGAATTAGTGTCTTTTTATTTCAGAGTCTTCCATCAATATGCAGTATTTAGTAGACATTTCTGGTCAGATGTTTATGCAGTAAGAAACCAGAATGAATATTTTTTAATATCAAAACTCCAGCATGTCTGCATTTTCTTCCAACTGTCTGTAAGCTCCTTTAGAATGGCTAATAGCCATTCCATAGGACGATGTACTGTCAAACTAGTGGTTCTAGTGTCCCAGTGCAGCAAATGATGGTACTGTTCTAGCACCAAGAGCTGAATCATGAGGGGTCTGAGCTCATCCAACAGTTAGCAAAAGCCCTGTTGGATCAGACCAAAGGCTTATATAATCAAGACTTCGGTTCCCACAGTAACCATCCAGATTCCTACGGAAAGTCCAAAATCAGGACATTAGTGCAACAGCACTCTTCTGCTAGCAACTTGTTTCTCAAGAACTTGTATTCCCAGCAACCTATATTCAGAGGCATGCTGCCCTGATACTGAAGATAATATATAGCCATCTTTACTGATAGTGTTATGCTCCTTGAATATCCTAGCATTTGATAGCATTATCCTCCTTAAACATTTATTTTACAGCAGTCCAAGCTGGGGACTATCACCTCATCTTGTGTTGCTCTTACAACACTGTTTGGGTTGAAAAAGAGGATGATAAGTTGGCAACACCATTGAAGGTCTCAGAACATTGTTCCTATTGATATTCTGGCCTCCAAAGTTCACATGAGAGGAAAATAAAAAAACTAACATACAAGTTCTAACTAGCAGGAGGAGTAAAGCCAGATGGTTCTCCTTTTGCCTCTGATATAATTCAAGCCATTGTTTGTACATAAGCAGCCAGTGTAGCTCAACAGGATGGTTGTCAACTTACATCCACATTCACATTAGTAAATAGGTGGTACATTAGTTACTCTGAGTTACAGAACTGAAATGAAGTGTAGGGTTTTATAAGTGCTCCTACAATCTAGAGACATGGGTTGTCTTTGACAGTAAGGATATGTATTTCTTGACAGTGATACACAGATACATAAACACACATACCTGCATCCTTGAACCTCAGTAACTCTAATGATAGGCATGGCACATGGGTCTCTAGTGCTCCTTGTGTGTAGTTCCACTGCACAATAGGACTTAAATTTCCTCTGTTTCCCAACTGCATCTCCAAAATTTGCTCTGGAGAGTTCTTCAGCCCTGTCAGGCTGGTTTAGTAGGTGTGTAGGTATTGGAGGAGACAGCACGGGAAGAGGAAGCTCCACTGAGCATATGGAAGTCCATTGTGCCAGCAGAGCCTTAGTGTTGGATACGACCCTATCTTTCCATATTTTCTTAAAGAACATCTGAAAAGGTCAATGATCTATTTTTATTTCTGCTCTGCTGGTTTTTCAAGATGCCAAAATGACAAAGATACATCCTTCAAAGTTTTAGTCTACAGGCACTGAATTAGCATTTTCAGTGAAAATGCTTTCTTTCAGTGAAGTCTATTTTTTTATTTATTTTACTTGAAATAGAAGGAAAAGCACAGGCTACTTTTCCTTTTCTTTTCACAGATTATTCTGCTCATAGCAAAGCTAACTTTCTTGAGAATGATGTATTAAATGATAAAGCAAAAAAGAAATCCAAATGCAGTTTAAACATTTATGATATATGTTTAAACTGTTGACTGCATCTGTTTGAGTTAAAAAATTTGTTTTGTGTCACTCTTAATCAGAAGACTTATATTTTTGTTTCTATTATTGATTTTACAGCCATTTCAGTTAATGCTATTATCTTGGACAGTACATTCAGAAGTTACCCTTACAGACATTTTAAATAAAAACAGGCATCAGTTGGGATCTTAGAAATGAAATAAGATGGTTATATGAACTTGAAAAAGCAACCATGTTAGTATATCATGTATTCCTTCTTCAAATGACCTATCCTTTTCCTATTCTTTGCTTTGAAAATACAATGATTAGGACAAATCAAGGAGAAAAATGCTATTTTTTGCTTGCAAAGAGATTGTTTAGAGTGTAGAAAATAAATGAACTCAAGGGCAAAACATTTCACATAAAACTCTCTCATACGCCAATTGACAAAACACACACAAGCATAAACGCTGCTATCTTTATTCAGGTCATTGGGACATCATGATTATGAAAAATGAGTAGATACTCAATAAGTAGCAAAAGGTGTAGTCCTGTTCACCCAACAATTATCTGTGGATGAATCGGTCTCCATGAGAGTTTTCCGAACCCTCACTTCCCTGCCACTCTTGCATTGGATGAGTTACAAAAATGTTTTCCTGTTCCATCATAGCTAAGCAGTGTGCCCCAAGCAGGAGCTTCCCATTCGTTGCAAAGGATACAGCAGCCCACTCATCCTCGGGCCTGTGTGCACAAGCTGTCTGAGACAGAAGGAGCTGGAGTACATCCAGGATAAGAGTGTCAGGAGGTGCTGAGGCTCAAGCATGAGAGCCTTCAAATCCATTTGCAGCTTTTCCATATGGTAAGCCACAGAGTTGCAGATTGGACCAGCAGCCCCAGCAGTTAAATACCATCAGGTCCTGCCCATTCAAGCTGAACATTGAATTTTCCTGGGCAGAAAGGCCTATAAAATGGTTCTTGCACTGGTGTATCTCTGCATACTTTGCTTTGATCTTTAGTCCTATCTTCTGGTCTGCTCTTCAACCCTGCCTTCTAGCTTGTTCTATAACACTGATTCCTCCCTTGCTCTCAGCTCTGACTCCTGGCTTGTCCCTTGAACCACTGTCTATGGGCTCAGCCTTGACACAGAGGATGAAGTGACTGCTGGTTCATTGACACACAACATGGAAGAGTACATGGCTGAGGTGAAGTCTGCAGCAGCAATGGAGCATGTAAGAATGGCTGTGGCTTACCCAGCATAAGCACAGGAGGAAGAGTAACGGGTCTGCTTGGTTCCTACCAAAAACCATGCTATAACCTGCTTTCTACAAGTACAAAATGCTGGGTGATAGGGTTGCATTTGCACCAAAACCTAACAGGACTTTAAAAACCTAGATCCAAAGAACATGCCATGTCACAAACTCTTCTAAAAATTTCCTCAGAGACTTGTCACATTTGGGAGTGGGTGGGTGCTGTTTTGTTATTATTTTATTACAGCACAAACAAAAGAGACATATCCAAATCTCTCTTGGCTGCACAGAAATATAACAATTCTTTGGATCCAGGCTATAAAATTGTGAGATCGATGTCTTTTGAGGCCAACTACTGTTCATACTACAGGCTTGTAGCTGTTGTTTGGGTCTTTGTAGGACAATATCGAAACAAACCGAGTCCCCGATATTCCAATTCCACTATCTTGAACAGCTTGACTGGCACAGTAAGGCAAGCTGCAATTCTTTATTTTGACAAATCTTTAGAAAGAAGCAAGAAAAACATAGCCAATGGATTTCCAGACTTCCTACAGTTTAAACTCAGGTGAAAGGCTACCGTGACATTTTGTATTCCATGTTAGCTAGCCGTTTTGCTTGTTCATTTCACTGCCTCCAGTGGACAGTTTGTGAAGTTGATCTTTAGTAACTGTAGTCTTAATTAAAGTTGTCCCTGGAATATTCATAGTCACCCGACATCACATAAAATATACAGGCATACCCCGCTTAAAGTAGCTTCACTTAAAGTAGCAGCGCTATAAAGTACATGCTCCATACTCCACCATACCCCGCTTAAAGTATGCGCGCTTTGCAATAACGGACACTTTATGGGCATGACGCCGCTGCCATCTAGTGGTGATTGCGTGCAGTACAAGTGAAGATAATTGCTTCACTTTAAGTACATTTTCACTTAAAGTACACTCTCCGGTCCCATTGCGTATGTTAAAGTGGGGCATGCCTGTAATGCTTTTCAATGGAGTTTTTAAAAATTGGCCATGCACTGAATCTTGCCTGATAAATACTTCACTAGAACATCCTGTGAAATTTCTTCAGGACACAAGCAACTTCTACAGTATTTTGTAAATATTCAGGGCTGGAATTGACTGAAATGTTTGGACTTAAGACAACAGCTCTTCTACTTAAGGAACTGTAGTTGTTTAAGCAGTGTGAGGCTATTAAAACTGTAGCTTCATTTCCCCCCCCAAGGATGGTAAATACTGGACAGAAAGCTATGGCTTTAGCTCCACATGACTTGTGCATGCTTTTAGCTTGATTGCCACATTCACACCATACATTTATTCCACTGTTATTCCATTTTAAACAGTCATGGCTTCCTTCTAAGAATCCTGGGAAACATAATCTGTGAAAAGTCAGCACAACTCTCAGTTAAGAGAGTACTATTCCACTCAAAGAGTTACAATTCTCAGAATTCTCTGGGAAATGGGACTGACTGTTAAAGTACTCTGGCAGTTGTACAGTTGAAAAGATCCCTGAATTATGGCTTTTTTATCTCCAATAACATTGGATAACAACAATAACAATAACAGTAAGACTTTCCTCTTCTCCCAAGCAGTTTAGCATACATTTTTAAATTGCTTTTTAAAAATGTGTTTTTAAATTTGTATATTTGTTTTTAATGTTTTTAATTGTTGTAAACTGCCCAGAGAGCTTCGGCCATGGGGCGGTATACAAATGCAATAAATAAATAAATAAAAGATTAAATATAAAATACTTTCCAGTAATTCTGGAAGATTATCAATAATGTTCTAATTTGTTTAAAAAACTAGCCAATCTTTAGTTTGTTCCACTTGCAAGTATTTCACAATGCATCCTTTTACCCATGAAACGAAGACAGAATGAAATAAACACAAAAAGTTCAACTACTATTGAGGTGATAGTGAAACATGGATTTTTACTCCAACACGAAGCCAGATTGTTACTTGGTCCTTATCACCTTCTCAACATTCATGGATTTCAGCTTTACAATACCATAACTGATTAATAGTAATTTCTGAAAGCCTTGGCACATGTGATTAGCAGAATGTGAAAAAAATTGTGCTCAAAGAAGTAGTAGGGATCATGCTATAAACGTTTTACCTGAGTAATTTTTCATTGTGCACATATTTAAAGGGATATTTTCAGCTTCATTTGAGATTTTAAGGTCCAGTTACGCAAATGTTGCATAGTGGTTAAGGTGTTGGACTACAACCTGGGAGACCACGGTTTGAATCCTCACACAGCCATGAAACTCACTGGGTGACCTTGGGCCAGTCACTGCCTCTCAGCCTCATGAAAACCCTATTCATACGGTTGTCATAAGTTGGAATCAACTTGAAAGCAGTACATTTACATTTTTTTTACTTAGACAAGCTGGCATAGCACAGTGGGGAGGAGCCTGGCTAGGAGTCCAGGGTCTATGAGTTCAAATCCCTGCCCGTGTCTCCTGGGTGTCAAGGGCCAGCTAAAGATCACCCCTGCAGTGAGTGGCTCAGGGGTTACGTGCCCTGACGCCTGTGCAGCCGTGGGCAAGCTGCATAGTCCCAAGGAGTCCAGTTGCCCTCCAGCAGGCCCTAGCCAGCTGAGGAGGACCAGCCTCAGAAGAAGGCAATGGTAAACCCCCTCTGAATACCGCTTACCATGAAAACCCTATTCATAGGGTAGCCATAAGTCGGGATCGACTTGAAGGCAGTCCATTTTTTCACGTTTTTTAGAAAACACACACAATGTATTGCACTTACTCTGAGAGCCCACGTAATTACTAATATAGTCTAGCCTCATTCACATGTTGTAATATCTGGATGACTAATTGAAACTTTAACAATATGGATAGATATTGGATAAAAGTTTTAAATACCCAAATGTTTTTCCTGATTTTGCTTAGCTGAAAGAGTTTAACAGGGCTCTATAACTATTTTTCTCCCCGATATATATATTGGGGAGAAAAAGATGATGAGGAACAGGGACTTTGGATATGGTTGTTAAATAAACATTTTTTTTCTGACAACAAATCCTGACGCACTGTTCTCCTCATGTCATGGCCTGTGATGACTTGCTGTCTCCCAAGCATGACCAAATGATTAGTGGGGCTGTGTCTGTGTATCTCAACGGTAATGGGGGCTCTCTTTCCATTTGCCTTGAATTGAAGTCTAAGCGCTCCATTGGTTTGTGCATTTACAGTTTGATGAATTCATTATTCTCCATCTTCTTCCCTCCCCACCTCAAGTCAGAACTTTTGCCAAATGGCTGGTGGTGCTTTTCATATTTTGGATTGCTTTTCATTTTTTTCTATTGATAATTATATGTATTTCATTTCTGCAGAACTATATGACTATAAGGTCTTAATCATCTGCTTCAGGCATGATTTAAATATGCATTTCAAGGAAGCTGGGCAACTTATAGCCATACAGACTATATATGAGCAAGAGTGCTTTTGTGCAGAATCTCTTCAAAAATTCAGGGAAATTGGCCACATATAAAATAACAGGATAATACTCATAGGGCTAATAGGAGAGCCCTCACATGAGGGATATTATTGCTGCTAGCTAGGGATGGATGATCTATCAGTTTCTTTCAGTTTCTATTTTTTTTTCCAGTCTTAAGTTCAGGTCTCCACATTTCCACATCAGCTTGCTTTTTTAAAAAAATCCTCATTAAAATGTATCAGCATTTTAGTGCTAATTTCTCCTAATATACATATTTTGTATGTAATTTTTGCCGAATATACACAGTTTTGCAAAGCAATTTCCCCCAATATTATGGATTTCTGCATGTTATTTTCACTAATAGATTCATTTTTATGCACAGTATCCTAGAATATGCATTTTTGTACACAGTAATTGATCAAACAAAGGCATTACAAAATTCTGAGAAATGCTCATTTCTAAGGAAGGCTGTGTCTCTGTTCACTTATCATTTCGGTTTAAATGTGAACTGAATCAAATTTCTCCCTCATTGCTACTGCTCGCAGAGGTGTTCCTAGATTCTAATTCTGCCTATTTGCCAAGGACAGGTGGGTTTCATTTCACCTTTTCAAGAGGAGAGGTCAAAATGTGTGTATGTGTGAAATGAATCAGAGTCTCCATGGGAGGTTGGCCCAAGCCAACCCAAAACACACCGAGACAAAACAATGTTTCCACTGGTTTACCTGGGCGGGAGGCTGCACCTCAAAAATTGGTGGTCCATTCTCCCCTATCAAATATCCTTGGATCAACAAATAAAAGGTATGCTTCCATACTGTGACACCGTGCTTATGCAGCACTAACATGAAAGCCAGTTCTAAACTCAGAATGCCCTTACAATAAAAATCAGGAATCGAATTCAGACTCTTCATGAGTACCTTCCTCACATAAAACAACACAAATCTCTCTCATTATTAAATACTTTAGCACTTTTAAAGTGTTACTACTTTAAAGCAAGAACACAACTAGAAATAATACATGAAGTGATTTTGAAGGATAGAAAAATATATAACAAGATATGACTTTATAATTTTACAATTTCCGTCCCTTTTTTAATAAAGAACAAACAGCTTTCTTGATTAAGTTAGAAGAAAAACCTCATGTCTGCATTCAACTTCAGCATGAATACTGAAGTTCTGGTTCTTTGGCTTTAAACAGCTATTTACACTTTTGAGAAGCAAATGGAAATGGACTTCCTTCAAGTCGATCCTGCCTTATGGCGACCCTATGAATAGGGATTTCATGGTAAGCAGTAATCAAACGGGGTTTACCATTGCCTCCCTCTGAGGCTAGTCCTCCCCAGCTAGCTAGGGCCTGTTCAGCTTGCCACAGCTGCACAAGCCTGCCCCTTCCTTGTCCGCAACTGCCAGCTGGGGGGGCAACTGGGCACCTTGGGACTATGCAGCTTGCCCACGGCTGCACAGGTGGCAGAGCACGTAAGCCCTGAGCCACTCACTGTGGGGGTGATCTTTAGCTGGCCCTTGACACCCAGGAGACACAAGCGGGGATTTGAACTCACAGACTCTGGACTCCCAGCCAGGCTCTCCTCCCCACTGTGCTATACCAGCTATAAAGCAAACAAAAAAGCCTGATAGTTCATTTCCTAGAGGAGAATCACAGGGCAAGGTCCAACATTGTGCCAGTAGAGTAGGAAGCAGGCAATGCATAGGAGGAGAGGGAAGGTGGCAGCAAGGTCAGTGTGCAAACACACCAGCAGAGCCAAACCAGCACTCTTGCTGGTGCATTTTCACTGAACCAACTTTGCCCCTTCCTTTCTACGTCCTGGTAAGCAGCAGTGATGCAACTGACCCTGGAGGTCAGGTGAGAAGGAGAATAAGATCTGCACTAGCCGTTGTATCTTCTAGGAGGCTGGGGAAAAGGACTTACCATGATTGCCCTCTCCAGCATTTCTCTTTTGTTGCTGTTAGCCTCCTCTGGAGGAGAGAAGAGGGTGCCAGGTGTAAGTCATCTAGCCTGGTGAGAGGACTCATAAGAACATAAGAAGAGCCTGCTGGATCAGGCCAGTGGCCCATCTAGTCCAGCATCCTGTTCTCACAGTGGCCAACTCTTCCCCTCTGACTTAACTGTATTTAAGTCAGATTGCTGATGCTCCTTGGCACTCTGTTGTCTGTTAGCTTTCTACTTGTGTATTTAAGTGCAGCCTATTTCATTTGTAATATTGAATTTATTCTGTTTGCTAAACTGTTTTCCCCCTATTCGTTATATTTTGTAGACAGACATCCCTACCCCATTGCTTTGTATTTTGATATTTTGAATGTTTGTTATATGCTGCATTGGGCACAGGTCATTGTGGAAAGGCAGCATATAAATAAACTCAATCAATCAATCAATCAGTACCGCCCCACCATGCCATCTGTTACTAGCCATGGCTGAGTAGGAGATTACATGATTTGCCTGCAGAAGTCTTAGGTTCAATCCCCAGCATTTCCTGGTAGTTCTTTGTCTGGAACTCTGCAGAGCCATTGCCAGGCAGTGTAGAACAGCCTTCCCTGGTGCCTTCCAACTCCCATAAGCCCCAGCCAGCATAGCCAATGATCAGGGATAATGGGAGTTGTAGTCCAAAGCTTCTGGAAGTTTCATGTAGCTGTCTTTAACATCTGCCTGTTCAGCAACTCAGATATTATTTTATACTATGCCTCAACAAGCACAAACACAGGCACACACAACTGGCCTACACAATTTAAGATTAAGCTGAATGCAGCTAACTAGCCTGTTTTGTGGCCTGCTGCTTGACACCTTCTGTTTTTGTAGTTCTATGCAGGCTAAAAAAGGTTATTTAGAGCCACTGATGTGCTACCATACATGGCTGATGGCTCTGTTTGGGTTAGCAAGTCACAAATTATACAGCCCTGACCTACACACAAGTCTGGCACTTTAGATATATTTACTTTATTTAATGAAGTATGACACCCAGTCTCCCTTTTTCTCCCAAGTGCAACCTGTTCTAGTAAATTTTGTATCTGTAATTTGGTGCCCATTAGTTGACTTGTGAGTGCTTGTTCTCCATGCGTGGTTGATGCAGATCAGATCAGGTCAGGCCAGAGCTGCTTGCCAAGGTTTCTGCTTGCCAAACTACAAGCATAAAATTTGATGAAGTTAGCTGCCCCGACAGGTAAAAGATTAGCCCCAACCAATTAAAAAAAAACTTTTAAAAATTGAGATAATGACCTTTACAGGACCACGGTGTTGAAATTAAAAACAACTAAAAAGCAAGTACTGAAAGAGAACCCACCTTTCTTCAAAGTAAGATGAAAAACAGTCTAGGCCTGCACTTGTTATGCACCAAGCCAAACTGCTGACCACCAAGTATACATGGTAAGTCATAAACGGCTGGGGTCCAAGATACCTAAAGCATGGCTCCTTCAGTATCAACTGCAAACATGAAATTATTCAAGTAAAACCACAAGCAGGCTAACAGGGAAAACATATTTTGGGACTGCAGAAATGGTTTGTCAAGAAACTGGCAAGCCACACTACATGGCACAATACATGGTAAGCAGCATCCACTTCAATGGATCTAGATCAGGGTAGCCAAGAGGATGGCCTGCAGATGTTGTTAGACTACAACTCCCATATCCTATGTCCATTGGCTATGCTGGCTGGGACTGATGGGAGCTGAGGTCCAATATCTGGAGGGCACCACGTTGACTTCCTCTGCTCTAGATAATGCAAGAATACTTCAAATCCTTCAAATGGGGAAGAGGGAAGGAGACATTAGAAACTGTACTTCACAAGATGTTGATTTCAAAGGATACAGCAGATACAGATATAAGAAATATTTGGATATCATATATTGTTAGGCAATATTGTTCAGCTCTTCAAAATTAGTTATACAATACTTATTATTGCCTCATTCAGACTATACAGCAAGCACACACACAAACATGTACTACTGCATTCCCTTGTAATTCCCTGAAAATCTCACCTGCAGGGACTGCTTGAATCAGCCGCTACTTCTCCTTATCCAAGGTTGAACCAGAACAGAATCGCATGCTATCTACTTGATTTTTTTAAAGAGGTATTTTCTGTGAAACTCTGTGAAAAAGTAAAATGCTAAGAATAATATATGGACTTAACATGGAAGTATCCATTACCAACAGGATCCTAAAAGTTCTCAGGAGTTCAATATGTGGGTATTGCTTTAGCCTTTTGATTTCAAACCATTAGATTAAATCAGTGGTTCCCAGCCTGGGGGCCGCGAAGTAATCTAGAGGGGGCCCCAAACAGTAAAGAAATGAATTATAAAAAAAAAAAAAGGTCTTCACTCCCTGGACACTGTCTGCTTGCCACTGCAGATGACACCTCCCCCTTGCTCCAAATTATTATTATTATTATTATTATTATTATTATTGTCTTTATTTATACCCCGCCATCCTTCCAAAACTGGAACTCGCAGCGGCTTCCAGATAAAAAACACATATAATTAAAACATACAGAGTCTAGATTAAAATAAAATTAAACTAATTCCAATATTAAAACCATTCATACTTATAGCTAAAAGAGAATCAAAAAACCAGTTTAAAAATGGAGGAATTAGGCATTAGCAATGCAGTTCCCGTCAAGCCCTATCTTTAGCAGCCGTCAATACCAAAGGCTTGTTGGAATAGAAAGGTCTTTGCTTGACGCCGGAAGGACTGCAAGGAGGGGGTCATTCTTACATCCCTAGGAAGGGAATTCCAAAGCCTAGGGGCAGCCACCGAGAAGGCCCTATCAAGCGTCCCCACCAGTCGTACTTGAGAGGGTGTGGGTATTGAGAGAAGGGCCTCTCCTGAAGATCTCAGGGCCCGGGCAGGTTCATACAGGGAGATATGGTCTGATAGATAGCCTGGACCTAAGCCGTATAGGGCTTTATAGGTCATCAACAGCACTCTGAATTGTGTTCGGAAACAGACTGGCAACCAGTGGAGCTTTTTTTAACAGGGGAGTTGTATGGTCCCTGTAACCCACCCCAGTTAACATTCTGGCTGCAGCACATTGAACCAACTGAAGTTTCCGAACAGTCTTCAGAGGCAGCCCCACGTAGAGCGCGTTACAGTAATCTAAGCGGGATGTAACTAAGGCATGTGTCACCGTGGCCAAATCAAACAGCTCAAGGAATGGGCGCAGTTGGCGCACTAATCTTAACTGTCCAAATACACTCCTAGCCACCGCCGAAACCTGGGATTCCAGGTTTAAAGCTGAGTCCAGGAGCACACCCAAACTGCGAACCTGTGTCTTCAGGAGGAGTGTAACCCCATCCAGCACAGGCTGTATCCCTATTCCCTGATTCACCCTACGACTGACCAGGAGCACCTCTGTCTTGTCTGGATTAAGCTTCAATTTGTTCGCCCTCATCCAGTCCACCACTGATGCCAGGCACTGGTTTAAAACCGAGACAGCTTCCTTGAAATTAGGTGGAAAGGAGAAATAGAGTTGGGTGTCATCAGCATATTGATGGCACCGAACCCCAAACCCCCGGACAACCTCTCCCAGCGGTTTCATGTAGATGTTAAATAGCATAGGGGACAAAACTGAACCCTGAGGGACCCCACAGACCAACGGCCAAGGGGTCGAACAGGAATCCCCCAGCACCACCTTCTGGGTTCGTCTCTCCAGGAAGGAACGGAGCCACTGCAAGACAGTGTCCCCAAGTCCCATCCCCGCAAGGCGACCCAGAAGAATACCATGGTCGATGGTATTGAAAGCTGCTGAGAGGTCCAGCAGAACCAACAGGGACACACTCCCCCTGTCCAGTTCTCTGTGTAGGTCATCCACCAAGGCAACCAAAGCCATCCCATAACCAGGCCGGAAACCAGACTGAAATGAATCCAGATACTCTGTTTCATCCAAGAATCCCTGGAGCTGGGAGGCCACCACACGCTCTATTACCTTCCCCCAAAATGGAATACTGGACACTGGCCGGTAATTATCTATTATAGAGGGGTCCAGGGAGGGCTTTTTTAACAAAGGCCTTACAAATGAGAGGGGAGGACTTTTGCTGAAGTGCCAGAGAGTCTTTCAGGCGCACTGAGGGCAGGGATCTGCCTATAAAATACATGGTAGATGCCAAAGCAGGTTGAAGGTAGAGATACTAGGAAGAAGAGGGGATTACTTTCACCATCTCCGATCTCCTTGCACTGCTGACAACACTCTTACTCAGAACAAGAGGAGAGGGCTTTTTGTGGAGCAAATAGAAGCAAGGCTGCAAGGAAAAGCTGCTTTCTCCCTTCCTTCCTGGCAGCCAGCCTACCTCTCTAAGGGGGGGGGGTCACAATTTTTTTTGAGCTTATAAAGGGGGTCCCATACTCATAAAGACTGGGAACGAACCACTGAATTAAATCATTCACTAGAGCATAGTTAATACATAGAGCAAGATGCATTCAAAGTTTCTGTCCTTCTGTATTCTAATATAAAGATGATATACTCTATTCTAATTAAATCCCAGTGTGGTATACTAAACATTAAATAGGAAACCAGAACAGGGATGGGAGTGAAATTAGATTCAGTTCACATTTAAAGCTGAATTAAACTGCAGCTTCTGAAACAATATGAGAACCAAAACACAGCCATCCTTCAAAATTTGCACTTATCTGAATTTGGCAATGCAACTCACCAACCAAATAATGTTTACAAAAATACATATATTATGGTAAACTGCATAAAAATGAATAATATACAAAATTTATTATATTAGGAGAAATTGCTTGCAAAAATGTGTACATTAGTCAAAGTTGTGTACAAAATGTATTATTGGGAGAAATTCACATTAACATTCTGAAACTTTTTCATGAGGATTTGTTACTGTAAAAATTTGCAAATTGATGTAGAAATGCGGAGAACTGAAGTTAAGATTGGAAAAATGAGAAACTGAGAGAATCAAAAACTTACAGATCTTTTCATCCCTAAACCCCAACACAGCCAAAAGAATAACACACATGTTGCAAAATCCTACCCCACTACAAAATGTGCACATACACATGGTTACATACTGATTTGGTGATTCTTTTTGTGGACCAATGAACTGGGGTGAGTATATTCACACATTCAGTCAGGGCAGCAAGTACTGACCTCAATCTTGCATTGTAACATAGTCATGTAATTTGCTATATGATCATGCAGGGAGTCGCCAACCTTTTTGGATCAGGGGGCATATTTCAAATTTTGAGTGCTGCGGGCACCACTCATAAAATGGCTGTGGGGCATGGCATAACACAACATTAGAAAATAGTCATGGTGAAGCTTTTCCCATGATTGTATTTCCATACTAGAAAAGGCTGGACCTGTTGAATTTCTGCCTGCCATACAGCTGTTATGCCTAAGCCCTTCTGCAAAGTTTTCACATTTGCCTTTTTAGGGGGGGAAAGGGGTTATTTAACATTAATCTACACTTATTGTGTAGTAGTATTTGCAGAAAAAAATTTCTAGGCACTGCCTGGTCTCAAGTGAACCTTGCACAGGAAGGATGCATCCTGGCTGCTAGGAAAAAAGCAAGGGCAAACTATGGAGATTCCAAGGACTAAGAAAAACAAAGACAGAAGCAGGAAAAGTGCAGTAAAATGGAGGACAAAACAGCAGCTCTTTAGGACCCCAGGGATTCCTATTGCCTGGTGCTCAAACAACTCACTTTTCAGTCACAGCTCTGACTTCACCTACTGCCTAATAACATTGACAGTTACGAGCAGCCAGATTAGCTAACAGAAATCACTTAGAAGAGTATCTTCACATTTTGCTCCATTGCTTCCTTTCTAGGAGGACTAAGAGTCTTACTTGTTTTAAAAAATGAAAGCTAAGATTCTGGGCTACCTGCTGGCCCCACAGTGCCTGACAGTGATGGGTTGGCAACCCCTGTGGTAATGTGATATCATCACAATTTGCCATGTAAGGCCTAACTCGCTGGAGATACTTCAGAAAGGAACTCCTGTTTTTTAAAAAATGGGACAGAAGTAGCTGTAAATAAGCAGCAGACAGTGGATTATTTTGTTCTCATGACCACCTTTCAGCTTCCAGAATGATTCAGAACACTTGAGCAAACACATATATTGCCAGTAGTGTAGGGGTAAATGTAGTGGGTTCTTTTATGCTAGACACAGCCATGCCCCTCCCCCCCTTTTTTGCTGCTGGGTTAAGAATGAGATCCTTGTTAATGCCTTCTCCCACAACAGAGATCCCTAGGAGCCAATAAGCATGAAAGGAGAGAGTGTTAGCTACTGAGATGAGTCTTTACAGTGGCTGACTCACCTCCTTTCACTCTGATTGACTCCAATCAGCAGGAAAGGACAAGGAAGCATGTTAGAAGACTCTTGTCAGTGGCTAAGATACTCCCCTTTCATGCTGAGTAGCTTGTATGATGCTGGAGACATAGGGACCCTGCTACAACCCTGCTCTCAAAAACGAAAGTCACCTGAGGCCCCAGACGACTACATCCCTGCACACTGCTGAAGACTCTTTGCGATGTGCGGTCATGTACACTTTAATAGCCTGTTCTCAACTGGCTTTTGAAATATGAGGTGTTAGTAAACAACAGTAAGAGTTGAAAACACACAATTTAATAGAATGTTTAAATACCTCAGTATATCTGGTTGTACTGTTCATAAAACAACTCCAGCAATTTAAACATTCAGCAACAGAAGCCCTATCTCAGTGTTCCCCTTACACAATTAAGAATTGCATGGAGGGGGAGACCAGGATTGCCATCCCCCACTATCCCCATGTTGGGGCAGAATATCTATAGAGGGGTGCCTGCTCTATGTGGGTAGGCTCGCCCCTGGATGTGGAACCTCATCAGTTCCAGAAGCGAGATCAGTATACAATAAGACCACACTCATCAATGAAGCTGCCGATTTGGTGTGCATTACCAAGACCTGGGTGGATGAGCTGGGAGGAGTTGATCTGACACAGCTTTGCCCACCTGGATACTCGGTGCAACACCAGCACAGGCTGCAGGGATGCGGGGGGATGAGTTGTTGTGGTCTACAGAACTTCCATCTCTGTCACCACGAAACCACTCTGTACTGGAGCTGGATGTGAGGGCCTGGGCTTGGTGTCGGGCGAAGAAGACAATAAACTAACGTTGCTGCTGGTGTACAGTCCACCCTGCTGTCCAGCAGCTTCTCAGACTGGGCTGACAGAGGCTGTCTCAGCTGTGGTGTTGGAGGAGCCCAGAACGAGAGTCCAGGGTGATTTCAATATACATGCTGAGGCTGCCTCTAGTGTTCCGGCTCAGGACTTCATGGCCTCCATGATGACCATGGGGATGTCTCAAGTTGTCACCGGCCCAATGCATAGGGCAGGGCACACCCTCGACTTGGTTTTTGCTCCAGGTGGAGGAAAGGGTGATCTGGAAATGAGGGGGTGGATGTCACCCCATTGTCATGGTCAAATCACTTCCTGGTGAAGTTTAGACTTCTAGCTCCGATTCTCTGCAGGAGTGACATACAGGTTAAGATGGTCCACACCCAGAGACTAATGGAATCCACTGGATTCCTGAATGCCCTAGGAGAGTTCCCAGTAGATAGAGCAGGTGACCCTGTTGAAACCCTTGTCATGCTGTGGAACAGCGAGGAGCGTCAGGCTCTTGACACGGTTGCCCCCAAGTGCTCTCTCTGGCATTGTAGAGTCCGGTTTGCACCTTGGTGGCTAAGGGCAATGAAGCAGGCTGGACGACGGCTAGAGTGCAAGTAGCAAAAGACATGTTGTAAGGCTGATCAGGCATGTGAGGCTGATCAGGCATGAGTAAAACATCATAACCGTTCCTACTGTGCAGTGGTGAGGGCGGCCAAGAACGCTCATTCCTCTGCCTCCATCACATCCTCAAGTAGCTGTCCAGTGGAGCTTTTCTGTATTGTCAGGGGTCTGTTGACATCAACTCCAGGAAATGGAATTTAGACCCTTCGGAGGCCCACTGTGAATTGTTTGCAAGGCACTTTGAGGGTAAATTTCCACGCCTCAGTAGCAATCTTGATGTCTCATCCACATCTACTATAGTCCCCAGTGAGGTGTCCAGTGCAAAGTCTGCTGCAACTTCTTGGAAACGGTTTCAGCTGATGCAGCCTGATGACGTGGACAAGGTGCTTGCCATGATGTGGTTAGCAACGTGTCCTCTTGACCCTTGCCTTGCTTGGCTTATTAAAGCTTGCCGAGGGGGGTTGTCCAAGTGGATCCAGGTTGTGGAGAGAGTGGTTCCAGCCATCCTGAAAGAGGCAGTGATCCGACTGCTCTGAAAATGCCCACCTTGGACTGATTGGTTTGCAACAACAACTGCCCGGTTGCAAATACCCCCTTCTCAGGGAAGGTGATTGAGAGGGTTGTGGCACAGCAATTGCAAGCACTCTTTGATGAAATAGATTATCTTGACCCATTCCAGGCCTGGTTATGAGACTGAACCGGCCTTGATCACCCTGATGGATGATCTTTATCAGGAGAAGGGCAGGGGGAGTGTGCCCCTGTTATTCTTGATCTCTCGGTGGCTTTTGACACCATTGACCATGGTATCCTTCTGAGCCGACTTGGTGAGATGGGTATCGGAGGCACTGTTTTACAGTGGTTCCAATCCTGTCTCCAGGGTCGTTTTCAGAGAACATTAGGTGGTTGTCTTTTGGCCCCCTGGCAGTTGTGCTGTGGGGTGCCGCAGAGTACCATCTTGTCCCCAATGCTACTTAACATCTATATGAAGGAGATTTGGGGTGAGGTGTCAGCAGTACACTGATGATACCCAGCTCTATTTCTATGTAATATCTGAATGGGGAGAGGCTGTGCAAGCCCTGGACTGGTGCCTGCACTCAGTGGTGGGCTGGATGAGGGCCAATAAACTGACTCTCAATCCTAGTAAGATGGAGAAACTGTGGGTTGGTGGTTCCCGAGTTCAGATAATTTGTCAATTGCCTGCTTTGGATGGGGTCATACTCCATCAATGGATGGGGTCGTACTTTGGATGGGGTCATCTTGGATCCATCTTTTTTGCTAGAGGCTTAGGTGACCTCTGTGGCGAGGAGTGCCTTTTACCAGCTTTGGCTGGTAAGACAGCTGCAGCCATTTCTGGACCAGGATATCCTGACCACTGTTGTCCATGCACTGCTAACTTCCAGGCTGGATTACAATAATGCGTTCTATGTGGGGCTACCCTTGAAGTTTGTCCAGATGCTCCATATTAATCAGATTTTGAACTCTGCTGCCTTGAAAAGACAATTGTCATCTTCAGGTTATGTTTATTCTTGCATTCTGCATACTGTGAACAAAGCCTTAGAAACTGGCTACAAATTTCACATGCACTCGAAAAGGACTAATTTTTCTAAAGGAAATTGCCAGTGAAGAAAAGACATGCTGCTCTACAACTATTGATTAATAGCTTTCTACGTGCTCACAAATAGAACATGATCATTATTTTAATATACAACTATTAAATCATTTATTTCTGAATAATTTGTTAGCCTAAAGTGATCTCTTCAGTAGCTAGGTTGCCACCTATCAAACAAAAATTCCTGTCCTGGCCAAGCCTGTTGGCATCAGTCTCAGACTTGCTGGTGTATTTTTCTCCAATATGCTTAATGGAAACCTTCAGTTTAGAGTGCTTCATAGATCAGCTTCCAGGTCACACAAGATTCTGCATCTGTACACAGCATAACTAGGCATGACTACTCAAACCTAAGATGTCGCAGCACTTAGACGCACCCACTTACAAACCCTTAGTTAGGTTTGGCCAAGCTCTTTCTACTTGCATGAGGAAGGTGTCACAGAATGGGAATGCGCACACATGTGAGCTTTTCTTCTAGGTGGGAAAGTGGGGGTCAGCTGAGCCTGCCATTGCAGTTGTCTGCATGTCTGGGGTGATGGGGGTGCACTTCATCAAGATCCTTCTCCTCTAGAGGAGGTGTGTGTAGCAGCAGCTTCTTGGGAGATGAAAGGGGGTGGAGGGGAGGAGAAGGGACAGGCTCCTGATCAGCCTGTGCTCCTTCTGTTGTAACTGGAGCTAAGGGGGAGGAGCTAATGGGAAGCTAATGGGGAGGAGCTGTCTTTGTCAAAAGTACTGAAGCCTAGTGTCTCAGCACTTCCTGGTTGCAACCCACTAGGATCCTCCGCTGGGTCCCATTTTGTATTTTCTTCTTCATCACTCCAGGACCACTCTGTGGGGCTCATGGCAATACTGAGGCAAAACAACAACCCCCCCAATTAGTCACTTGTAATTCTTTGTAAATTTCAGACATACACCCATTTTGCAATATCACATTACCTATTTCCACACCAGCCAACGATGGGGAATAGGGGCAGGAAAAGGCATGATGATGTCAGACTCATGACAGAGGGAATAGAATCCAGCATGGGACTCCCACTTTCAAAAACATTACACCCTGCACCTGCAGTATGAAATGATAAAGTCCAGATTTCTGTTGTCTCATTCTGCATAATGTATAAAACAGTTTTTATATTTCAGACAGTGAAGAAACAAAGTATGAAGCGCTTGTGCTTCTTGTCCCTCCAAATCATCATCACATGGCTTGTAGCCTCCTTCTGCCATTTCCATCCTACTATTGACTCTCTTGGGTCATTCACAGTCTTTGGAACTGTGAATGCAAAACACCAGTGAGAATAGCCCCAATATTGTTTATATGATCAGTTATTCAAGGGTGAAACAAGGGCGAAATATTTCATTAAGAGTGTCTAATCCTCTCATGGCCCATAAGATCTCTTTCAACTCACTTCAATGAGTGATAAGTTCAATTCATATATGACCAATATGACACGGTAATATCAATTTTGTCTTTAAAAAAAACCCTAAATCACATTTTTCTGGGTGCTCACATACATACACACACACTGTTCGCAGCCCCCAATTTTAAGATTAGCATGAAAAGCAATAAGTTACATTATTTGTTAGTGAAGCAATTACAAAATAATTGTGTGATATTACTATTTTAATAAGAGATTACCAGTATATTTTAGGTATAAAATTTTCCTTCCTCCTTAGTTCTATTTACAGTTGTTTGTGTTACAGTCCAAGCCTCCAAAAAAGTACACTAAAGCTTATATTTTAATGTGTCTAATAACCATTGTAATTCTGCATGATTTAGTACTCAGAATGACTAGCAGGATTTTTCTCTAGTGATTACATTCATGGGATACTAACCAAAACAGTGATAAGAGGTGCTTAATTAAAACATATACATATTGTACAGCTGAACTATCATATATATATAAAAGGAAGAATGTGAATGAAATCCTTACTTTCCATTGAAAATGTTAAAAATTATACAAAAGATGTGTTTCCCTACAGGGCCAATGTCGGACAATTTTAATATGGCAACAGGCATTCTTTGGATCATTTGACAATCATACTGCTAAGTTAAATGAAATACATAAAAGCTAATTATGATATCAATTGAGGAATGCATTGCAGATGACATAAGAATAAAGTTACTAGGCAAATAAAAAGTGATCAGCTCCTTAGCTGTGGAGTAGTTCAAGAAATAACATAGTTTTCTTCAGTTTCAGTCTTTTAAAAACTACAAGGCTGCAATCTTAAACACACTTACATGATATCCTATATATGAAAAATGGAAATGCTGCTTTCAAGTTGATCCCGTCTTGTGGTGACCCTATGAATAGGGTTTTCATGGTAAGCAGTATTCAGAGGGGGTTTCCCATTGCCTTCCTCTGAGGCTGAGAGGCAGTGACTGGCCCAAGGTCACCCAGTGAGCTTCGTGGCTGTGTGGGGATTGGAACCCTGGTCTCCCAGGTCGTAGTCCAACACTCTAACCACTACGCCACACTGGCTCTCTTATCCTATATATATCTACTCAAAATTAATTCTCATTTAGTTCAGTGGCACTTACTTCTGAGCAGGCATGTAAAGGAGTAGGCATGTAGAAGAGTGCACTGTTACTAGGAGGCACTTCCAGTCTGTTGGTATTTTTGGTATTATTTAAATAAATAATTAAATTTTGGAGTGGGATTCAATCACATACTGGCAAATTCAGGTTCTATCATTAAAGTTGATTTGGCGCTCTTGCAATCCCCCTCCCCTCAAAAGCAGATTTTTGGAGATAAGAAAAGTTACATGAATATGCATTGGAAGTATGGAATAACAATGGCTTGACAAAACATAGTATAATCTCCCTACAAACAAATCAGAATGAATGCTCAATAAACAGCTGATATTATCTAACCTCCCCACAAACTTGGTGCAAACAAATTGGGATGAACAGGTTGTCTGGAAGTGACCTTATTCAGAGCCAAACATACTAGAGACACTCTAGTATGATAGAACTTTTTTAAACTACTGTTATCGTAACTTTCATGTTCTTTCTCATCTTTTAATAACTTTTTAGAAATTCAAAATCCATGCATAAGTAATCATATAGAAATTTACAGATCAGTGGGGATTATTTTTGCAAGAGGTTTACTTTTGCCAAAAAAATTAAAAAGTGCTTATTTGGATGCTGAAAAATTGCTACTTTATGTAAAGCAAGTATGCATATTCAGTAATATGCTGTCTGGGCAACCAAAGGATGAAGGAAAACAAAGCTCAGCGCAACAGGACAGAACCTTTACATCCCTAGGGAAATGTTCAACTGACATTTTTTCCACAGCCATGTTGACAAAAAAGATAGAGTGTTCTGATCTTCACATATGATCAAAACATGAAAAAAAGGTGAGGCATCCAACCTTCCCCCCCCCCACTGGGGAAATGAGCTTTTTCAAATAAGATTTTTTTTTACTTTGAAATGGAAATATTAGTATATAAAACACTATGTTTTAAAGAACAATTCTTTCTAGCATAGCTAAATACATAAAGCATCACATCTATTTATACATTTCAATAGAGTCTGTGTTTGGAAATCAATGCACATTATCATTTTTATCCAGAGACAATAAGTGTCAAAAAATATTTCAAAACTATATTTTGAACTGATGTACACACGTCTGCTAATAATTCCAGCATAACATAAGCTGCAGGATGTCACTTTTCGTACAGGAAAATAATTTATTTGAAATAAAATATTGCAGCACAATCCTACTCCCATCCCAATGTTCATTATGGGGCTGAGGGGTTCGGCAATGGCAGAGGCTTCAACTCTGCCATAAAAGGTGCTAACATGCACAGACTCCAAAAATGAGGTGTTGCAGGGCTACAGAAGCTTAGAATCTCCTGGATCCAAATGCTTTGGGTCACTTAACTATGCCAGTCTGGAGCACGCATACAGAGGCAGAGGGGTGGGATCCTCCCCAATCTCCTGCAGGCCAGCAGAGCTTGGAATGTGCTAATAAATCTGCCACGTCCCTCTCCCCTTAGGTTTGCTGTGCCCATGTATTGCTATTTTATCTTTCCTAGATTGATGTGAATGTACAGATCACACACATAGGATTACTTATTTACTTTCAAAAGAAAAATGAAGGATTGTTGTATGCTTCCTCCTGGTTCAAATATCTTTCATATTGCATATCATTTTAATCATGGCAAGTGTAGCAGGAATGCAGAGAGAAAAGCCCAGGGAAGTTATATGTGAAATCCAGTCTCAAAATCTTGCTAATAAAAGAGTGCAAAAATGATTCAAGAACAAAAATCCAGTATGTTTTCCTAAATCTCAGTTCAGTGTATATAGGCAGACTACGTGATTCTGCACAAATTTCAGGTCAATATAATTGGAGTTGTATTAGCAGTTTTCACACTGTGTTTCATGGATTACACTGGGTGCCTTTGGAAGCCCATCTGGGATTGCTCAGTGAGATCAATAGTGGTAAAAAATATCAGTAGTGACAGTATCTTCCTAAAGTACAAAACTTTGGGAGAGCAGTCAGTTATAATAATAATAATAAAATTTTATTTTTGAGTCGCCTATCTGGCCGAATAAACAGCCACTCTAGGCAATGTACAATATCATGATAAAATACAATATAACCAAAAATACAATAATTAAAATTAAACAGCATTAAACAACATTAGAAACTGACCCATCCCCAGAGACCCCATAGGCCTGCCTGAATAGCCAGGTCTTTAAGGCCCGGCAGAAACCTGTCAGGGAGGGGGTGTGGCGAAGATCAAAAGGAAGGGAGTTCCAGAGGGTGGAGGCCACAATCGAAAATGCCCACTCTCTGGTCCGCACCAGCCTAGCTATTTTAACTGATGGGACCGAGAGAAGGTCTTGTGTGGCTGATCTTGTCATGCGGCATAATTGGTGATGCTGGAGGCGCTCCTTCAGATAAACTGGGCCGGAACCGTATAGGGTTTTAAAGGTCAATACCAACACCTTGAATTGGGCCCGGTAAACAACTGGTAACCAGTGTAGATCCACTAACACCGGGGTGATATGATCACGGCGACGGCTGTTCTTAATCAAGCGCGCCTCCGCATTCTGTACCAGCTGTAATTTCCGGACCATTTTCAAGGGTAACCCCACTTAGAGCGCATTACAGTAGTCTAAGCGAGAGGAGACCAGGGCATGTATCACCCATGGGAGCAGATGTACAGGAAGGCAGGGTTGTAGCCTCCGTATCAGATGTAATTGATACCAAGCCGCCCGGCTCACTGCCGAGACCTGAGCCTCCATAGACAGCTGGGAGTCGAGAATGACCCCAAGGCTACGGACCTGGTCTTTCAGGGGTAATCTTACCCCATTAAACATCAGGTCTATATCCCTCAACCTTCTCTTGTCCCCCACGAGCAACACCTCAGTCTTGTCGGGGTTCAGTTTCAGCCTATTCCTTCCCATCCATTCACTTACGGAATCCAGGTGCTTGGACATGGTATCCACAGCCAACTCTGGTGAGGACTTAAACGAGAGATAGAGCTGAGTGTCATCTGCATATTGGTGACACTGCAGCCCAAATCTCCTGATGATGGCTCCCAGCGGCTTTACATAGATGTTGAATAGCATGGGGGAGAGGATAGATCCCTGTGGCACTCTGCAATTGAGAGGCCAAGGGTCTGAAACCTCATCCCCCAATGCCACCAGTTGATGTCTGTCTGAGAGGTAGGAACGGAGCCACTGTAAAACAGTGCCCCCTATTCCCAGTCCCCCCAGGCGATCTAAAAGGATACCGTGGTCAACGGTATCGAAGGCCGCTGAGAGATCGAGGAGGACGAGGAAGGTATATTCTCCTCTATCCAACGCCCTCCTCATATCATCCACCAGGGTGACCAAGGCTGTTTCAGTTCCATGTCCAGTCCTGAAGCCCGATTGGAATGGGTCTAGATAATCATTCATACTTGGAGAAGGCAAAACAAAAGCAGAGCAGACTGTGTTTTACTGGACTAAGTGTGCACCCTAGCACATGCCCCAGGAACCTCTGCTTGGGTTCTATGGTAGAACCTTATGGGTTCCTTGGCCAATCATTAAGTATGGAAAGATAGGAGGTGTGACAACTACTAAGCTATTCTCCTATAGGTTGCTAGCTAACTGAATAATAGGAGCTTCCTTGATGGTCGCTATATATATATATATTCCATTTCCTATATCATCCAATCTTGTTGCAGTTTTGAACAGAATATTGAAAATTATTAGGCATCCAGACAATTGGTCAACTGCCTGCTTTGGATGCAGTGTAGTCCCTCTGAAAGAGCAGGTTCATAGTCTGGGGTTGCTCCTGGATACATCTTTGTCACTAGAGGCCTAAGTGACCTCACTGGCTAGGAGTGCCTTTAACCAGCTTATCTGGTAAGACAGCTGTGGTCATTTCTGGACCAGGATAGCTTCACCACTGTTGTCTATGTGCAGATAACCTCCAGGCTGGATTACTGTAAAGTGCTCTATGTGGGGCTGCCCTTGAGTTTGGTCTGGAAGCTGCAGCTTGGTACAACATAGGAAACAGGCCAGTAATGGTGTGGCACCTACCCTTTGGAATTCACTCCCCTTAAATAATAGACAGGCACTATCTCTGTTGCCTTTTCGGTGCCTACTGAAGTCGTTCCTCTTTCAACAAGCCTTTTAATAGAGACCTTATCCCAGTCTGCATCTGTGTTGGAACTGATTTTTTAAAAATATGTTTAAAGATTTATTTTTAAATATGTTTTTAGTGTTTTGTTTGCCGCCCTGAGCTTCTTCTGGGAGGAAGGGCAGGATATACATTTAAATAATATTAATATTAATAACAATACCAATATTAATAATAATAAGAAGAAGAAGAAGCCCAAAACTATTACAACATATAGAACCAATAGTATGTGACATTTGTGAGAGCAAACACATATTTGGAGCCCTATACTAGGGAGCTTAGAGGAAGATGGATTTGAAACAATGAGGCAATTTTATTTATTTATTTATTTAAAAAAACTTCCCAAACCAGGTTTTGGGGAGTGGGTTGAATTGCATGCAGTTAAGCCTTTAGCTATGCAGCTATACCACATGTGCAAACCTGGGTGTATGTTTTGTGTATAACATCACATTCAGACTTTAAATTGGGAAGGAGGCAAAATTCAGTTGCCCCACACATTTGCCAGCTATATAAATAAGCAATTTGTATCTCTGGTACTGATATTTGCAGGGGTGAAACAACATATTTACCTGACTAAAACTAAAAAGGATTGCATGTTCCTATCTTTGATTGGATTGGAACACTGAACGACTCTCCAAAATATCAAGCAGTACAACTTCCCCCCTCCCAATTTCTTCTTGACTTGACACGAAACTATATTGCCTAATGCTAATCATTCACTCAATTCCAGAAATAAATTCCCATTTCATTTTTAATGCCGCTGAAAGGTTGCAGAACTGAAAACTGAATTAATTTACATATCTGCGGAACACAGAGCACAGGCAGGAGCCTCTGCAAGCTTCTGTTTTTCACACAGCACAGTTCCATCACAATTCCGGTAATACAAGTACAGTAAAGGAAATTTGCCCTCCAAAATTAGGGCATTTCCTTAATAAAAATGTCCTTTCTCATGTCACATACCCCAGAAAATACAAATAGCCCTTTCCAAAATGCTTGTCAACAATGACAAGTACACTGGTTCTGCAAGTAGTCATGAAAAAGTAGACAGAAACCAGAGATTATTCTGTTTGCAGGTTCTCTATTCCTAATAACACATATTTTTAAAACCCTTTTAGTGGAAACTATCAGAATTTTTTTCATCCATGTCTTTAAAACACTGTCTGTCACAAAAATGTTAGGTCCCTGAGATGAATTAGTACTTTTTTTCATATGGTAAATAAGGTATCTGAAACCAGGTTCAAGGTCTGCTGTGAACATATGATGCTCCATTACACAACCAGTATTGTCTTCACTGGCTGGCAGCATCTTTCCAGTATCTGAGGCAGAAGTCTCACCTAGTCCTTCTACCCACATTTTAAAAAAAAACAGGGCTGGGGAACATTTTTCAGCCCAAGGGCCTCATACCTTCATGGGCAACCTTCTGGGAGTCTGCTTACCAGTGGTGAATGGAGCCAGAGAAAAAAGTGGGTGGGGCAAGGGATGTGACTCTTACTTTTGTATAACAGGCTACATTTCAGCCACACGAAAGGACTGGTGAGAGTGTGGCCTGGGAAAGGTGTGGCCTGGGGAGACTCTCAAAGGCCACACAGTTCCATGCACCAGAGGGTTCCCATCCCTGTTTTAAAAGGAGCTACCAGTGACTAAATGTGCTATTTTAGGTGGCAGAGCAGCTTTTAAACTGACTGAGGGGGGAAACCCGACAGGAGCTGAGAAAGGTCCGGTTCGGAATAAACCTCCCCCCGGGATAAAAACCAAAGAAATGATGAAATTTTAAAAGGGGTAGGCCTAGAAGTAGGCATTGTGAGAGCAGGGGCACAGGATATAAATTCAGAAGAGCAAAATTACCACAGGCCTAACCACAAGTGCCAAAGACACTTGAAGAGAGACACTGCTTACAAGTGCCAGTACGCTAATGCTAGGAGCCTGCGAACAAAGATGGGAGAACTGGAGTGCTTGGTCTTAGAGGAGAGCATTGATATAGTGAGCATAACGGAGACCTGGTGGAATGGAGAAAACCAGTGGGATACGGTTATCCCTGGATATAAACTATATCGGAAGGACAGGGAAGGACGTATTGGTGGCGGAGTCGCTCTATACATGAAAGAAGGCATTGAATCCAGCAAGCTCGAAACCCCAAAAGAGGCAGACTCCTCCACAGAATCGTTGTGGGTGGTGATACCATGCCCCAGGAGGGACTTAATACTGGGAACGATCTATCGTCCCCCTGATCAAAATGCTCAGGGAGACCTTGAGATGAGATATGAAATTGAGGAAGCATCCAAACTAGGAAATGTGGTAGTAATGGGTGACTTCAACTACCCGGACATAGACTGGCTGCATATGTGTTCCAGTCATGACAAAGAAGCAAAGTTTCTAGATATTCTAAATGACTATTCCCTAGACCAGTTGGTCATGGAACTGACCAGAGGGACGGCAACCCTGGACTTAATCCTCAGTGGGGACCGGGACCTGGTGCGAGATGTAAGTGTTGTTGAACCGATTGGGAGCAGTGACCACAGTGCTATTAAATTAAACATACATGTAAGTGGCCAATTGCCAAGAAAATCCAACACGGTCACATTTGACTTCAAAAGAGGAAACTTCACAAAAATGAGGGGATTGGTAAAAAGAAAGCTGAAAAACAAAGTCCAGAGGGTCACATCACTCGCAAATGCTTGGAAGTTGTTTAAAAACACTATATTAGAAGCTCAACTGGAGTGCATACCGCAGATCAGAAAAGGTACCGCCAGGGCCAAGAAGATGCCAGCATGGTTAACGAGCAAAGTCAAGGAAGCTCTTAGAGGCAAAAAGTCTTCTTTCAAAAAATGGAAGTCTTGTCCGAATGAAGAAAATAAAAAAGAACACAAACTCTGGCAAAAGAAATGCAAGAAGACAATAAGGGAGGCTAAAAAAGAATTTGAGGAGCACATTGCTAAGAACATAAAAACCAACAACAAAAAATTCTATAAATACATTCAAAGCAGGAGACCATCTAGGGAGACGATTGGACCCTTGGATGATAAGGGAGTCAAAGGTGTCCTAAAGAACGATAAGGAGATTGCAGAGAAGCTAAATGAATTCTTTGCATCTGTCTTCACAGTGGAAGATATAGGGCAGAACCCTGAACCTGAACTAACATTTGCAGGAAGGGATTCTGAGGAACTGAGACAAATAGTGGTAACGAGAGAGGAAGTTCTAAGCTTAATGGACAATATAAAAACTGACAAATCACCGGGCCCGGATGGCATCCACCCAAGAGTTCTCAAAGAACTCAAATGTGAAATTGCTGATCTGCTAACTAAAATATGTAACTTGTCCCTTGGGTCCTCCTCCGTGCCTGAGGACTGGAAAGTGGCAAATGTAACGCCAATCTTCAAAAAGGGATCCAGAGGGGATCCCGGAAATTACAGGCCAGTTAGCTTAACTTCTGTCCCTGGAAAACTGGTAGAAAGTATTATTAAAGCTAGATTAACTAAGCACATAGAAGAACAAGCCTTGCTGAAGCAGAGCCAGCATGGCTTCTGCAAGGGAAAGTCCTGTCTCAGTAACCTATTAGAATTCTTTGAGAGTGTCAACAAGCATATAGATAGAGGTGATCCAGTGGACATAGTGTACTTAGACTTTCAAAAAGCGTTTGACAAGGTACCTCACCAAAGGCTTCTGAGGAAGCTTAGCAGTCATGGAATAAGAGGACAGGTCCTCTTGTGGATAAGGAATTGGTTAAGAAGCAGAAAGCAGAGAGTAGGAATAAACGGACAGTTCTCCCAATGGAGGGCTGTAGAAAGTGGAGTCCCTCAAGGATCGGTATTGGGACCTGTACTTTTCAACTTGTTCATTAATGACCTAGAATTAGGAGTGAGCAGTGAAGTGGTCAAGTTTGCTGATGACACTAAATTGTTCAGGGTTGTTAAAACAAAAAGGGATTGCGAAGAGCTCCAAAAAGACCTCTCCAAACTGAGTGAATGGGCAGAAAAATGGCAAATGCAATTCAATATAAACAAGTGTAAAATTATGCATATTGGAGCAAAAAATCTGAATTTCACATATACGCTCATGGGGTCTGAACTGGCGGTGACCGACCAGGAGAGAGACCTCGGGGTTGTAGTGGACAGCACGATGAAAATGTCGACCCAGTGTGCGGCAGCTGTGAAAAAGGCAAATTCCATGCTGGCGATAATTAGGAAAGGTATTGAAAATAAAACTGCCGATATCATAATGCCATTGTATAAATCTATGGTGCGGCCGCATTTGGAATACTGTGTACAGTTCTGGTCGCCTCATCTCAAAAAGGATATGATAGAGTTGGAAAAGGTTCAGAAGAGGGCAACCAGAATGATCAAGGGGATGGAGCGACTCCCTTACGAGGAAAGGTTGCAGCATTTGGGGCTTTTTAGTTTAGAGAAAAGGCGGGTCAGAGGAGACATGATAGAAGTGTATAAAATTATGCATGGCATTGAGAAAGTGGATAGAGAAAAGTTCTTCTCCCTCTCTCATAATACTAGAACTCGTGGACATTCAAAGAAGCTGAATGTTGGAAGATTCAGGACAGACAAAAGGAAGTACTTCTTTACTCAGCGCATAGTTAAACTATGGAATTTGCTCCCACAAGTTGCAGTAATGGCTACCAGCTTGGACGGCTTTAAAAGAAGATTAGACAAATTCATGGAGGACAGGGCTATCAATGGCTACTAGCTGTGATGGCTGTGCTCTGCCACCCTAGTCAGAGGCAGCATGCTTCTGAAAACCAGTTGCTGGAAGCCTCAGGAAGGGAGAGTGTTCTTGCACTCGGGTCCTGCTTGCGGGCTTCCCCCAGGCACCTGGTTGGCCACTGTGAGAACAGGATGCTGGACTAGATGGGCCACTGGCCTGATCCAGCAGGCTCTTCTTATGTTCTTACGTTCTTATGTTTTTAGGTGTACAATGCATGTGCTCTACCCCGATCTATTGGTCCTCCCAAGACATTTTGTATTTAGGAGTCTGTAAAATCTATAAATTATTGCAAATAGCAACTGACAAACAATGAGGCCTCCACTTGCATGTGTTTTTAAAAGGGAAAAGCAATAATTTATGCATGTATGCATCCTTCATAACTGACATGATAACTATGTATCATGTACCCAGGTATCTTAACTTTAGTACATCATGTCTCTTAAAAACAGTCATTAAGCAACAGGCCAGGACTAAGATGACTGTGAGGTTCTGAATGTTCAGCTTTGCAACATTAATAATAAGGTATTATTTCATATAATCAAATTACTTTTGACTATTAAGTCAAGATGGAGAACAAACGTTACAATTATATAAAAAATGATTAATGTGGCAAAAATGTCTGATTATGGGTGTACTGATTAGATAAATTTTCTCTTTGCCCAGAGTTCTACAATACCTTGTATTCAGCTTGATCTCATTTTATGAGATGAGAATATAACATAAAGCAAGTATATCATCTTACCAACAGAGAACAGGGTGAATGTAAGTTATTATGGAACCTGGTAAAAGGAAATTCATTTCATACCAACACTCTAGTGATCTTTCTATGGATTGACTCAGGCTCAACAATCCTGGTCATTCTCAACTGCCCTGAACTCTTCATGGATGAAGAAAGACCCTGGCCAAATAAAAGTTCTTGGCATTACTAAAAAAAAAAAAAGAGCTCTCAACAGCTACCACCAAAGGTGCCAGGTTGCACATCAAATCATACTTCCAGGTTCTGCTTTCATGTTGAAGATGCATGTTAACAGACATTACAGATGCAAGGACCACAACTACCCTTCAGAATGCCCAGCCATTTAATCACCTTCTACATTCAACTAAGATTGCTCAAACTTCTTTTCATAAGAACAGTCTTCCAGGGGTTTGTCTGGCTGCCCTGTGCTTTTTAATGACTGTGCATGCACAGTTGTTACAGCATTCAAAGGAATGGCTTATTCCCAGAAGCAATGGCATCACTCCCTTGTGGGACATGTTTTTCTCCCTACCCTCACTAGCTTGCACAGAGGCCACTTACAGCACTTAGGTGTTTTGGAATGTATCAGAAATTAGAAGAAAGAGTACAAAGGTACAATAATGTGTGTGCGTCTCATGTACCAGTTAGCGTGCATGTGTGTGTGAGCGTTGTGTGCACTTACTTAACGGACATGTCCCTAACATTAGAGTATGAACTGAATTTTGATATTCTAGAAAATGTTGCTACTGGGGTATAGTTTTTGAGTGACAATCAAAATCCAGGCTACAAAATAGATAATGGCTTGTTTAAGGCCACCAAACTTTCGAACTTGCATGATGTTCTTCAAGCATAGATGTCCAGATCAAAAATAGAACAGTTCTTATATGACCAGGCAGATGGCTGCCTGGATATGTGTGTCACTTTTATAAAGGTGGTGAGTGGAGACTATATTAATTAGATCACAGATTGGTGGATGAAGAAACAAAAATCAATCAACAGTATTTTTATATGCCAGCTATCCCTGTAACAATAACCCTCTAAGTACTTCCCAAGGACAAAAGAATCGGTAAGCTATGAAGTGTTGTTATATGTAGGACTGCAACAGAGTTCAAATTTCCCCTTGGACATGGGCTCAGTTTCTGGCAATGAGAAGTCACTTCGTTCCTGCCCTCAGTTCCTATTTCTAAATGAAAATAAAAATGGTCTCCAGCTCAAGATAAGGTTATTCTACGATCCTTGGAGATGACTGGGTTAAAAATATAATAAACAAAGAAGTACCTATAGAAAGCAAACTCTGTTATTGGTGGTAGGTAAAATTGTGTAGAGAACAGAATGCAAATTACCCATTCATGTTTGTAAATTTAAAACAACAGTCACCAATGCAGACCCTGTAAAATATGAAAAATAGAAGCAGTCTCCAGTAGCTTTAACTCAAGCGTGAAGCTGGATTTCAGGTCTAAGAATTTCAGGTCAGAGAGCTTCAGCTATGGGGCGGTATACAAATACAATAAATAAATAAATAAGAGTATAGTGTGCATTTTCTAGTAGAAATGGAAATGGAATGCCTTCAAGTCGATCCCGAAGAATGAAGAGGGTTTTCATGGTAAGCAGTATTCAGAGACGGTTTACCATTGCCTCCCTCTGAGCCTGAGAGGCAGTGACTTGGTCCAAGGTCACCCAGTGAGCTGGGACTTCCGGGAAGGGTTGCTCTGCCTGTGCTGCCTCTGAGCCGAGCTCTTGTCTCAGAGGAAGCTTTTTCAGCTTCAAAATCAGTCAGAACGTCTTTTTTGACTGGTAAAGATTTTCTCCCGGTCAGGGAGAAACGTGAGATTAACCACAAAGCCTGTTTTTGTGGGGAGGACTGGATTTCATTTATTTATGAGAAAAGGTTCAAACTGCAATGTCGGACGGACTTTCATCAAGCTCTAGCTGATTATAGCGATACGTTTATCTTTTCTTCAAAGAAAAAACGGATTATAACAGGCAAACAAGCATCCTTCTTTCTATTTTCTTTTTTCACTTGGTTTAAATTGGTGCAGTTAAAAAAGAGATTTGTCAATGAATCAGCTGTGAAGAATTCCTAGGTGAGTTATGGCTTTTCTCATTCACTTACGAAATTAAGGAGGAAAGAAATTGAAAAAGCTTATCTTTGCTTTTATCGCAAAAAGCTGTCCTGGAGGTGCATTCTAAAGATACCAACGGAAGAGGGATTTCTATTTCGAGGAGGGGGAAAAAACTTTTTTTGGTCTATTTCATTTTGACGAATCTGCTTGTTCACGACTCCACTAATTGTCTTGATGTTGGGAACTAAGTTTGTTTTGTATTCCTGAACACATAGAGATAAGGCAGGCTGTACTGTCTACACTGATATCGGCAGCCTGGAATATTAACCCAATTGTGGCTGAAATAATTTTTGTTTCTGTGGTTTTAAGAATGGCAGCCAGGAAAGTGATTGAGACCATGGAAGAAATTATGTTTCAGAAAATAATGGATGAGATTGAGATAACAAAACAAACCCTGAGACAGGGCAGACAGGAGATGAAAATTGAATTTAACAAAATGATACAGGAGCTTAAAGAAATAGGGGATTCTGTAAAAGAGGTGTTTGATGGGATTAGAGATGAAAAAAGAAAAATTAAAGGGAAGCCACAAGCCCTGGAGATTGGAACAAATGTGAAATTGGAAAAAGATTTGGAGTTTATGGATCTTAGAAATAAAGTTTACTGTTTGGAATTCAAAGTTGTCTCTGAAGAAATTAATGAAGATTTTGGTGGTAAAGTTACCAATGCCTTGGATAATTTTCTGGACTGCAATGATGTGATGGAGTTTGACATTGAAAAAATCTATGGAGTTGGCTACAGATATGTGACAGTGGAGAAACTCTTAAGAGATGAACCAGTGCATTTTGTAAAAAAGAAGAACAGAGATATGACTTTGCAGCAATATTTCAGTAACATATTCAGAATTCTTGACTGGAATGATGTGATGGGGCTTGTCATAGAAAAAATCTATGGAATTAACTACAAATATGTGACAGAGCAGAGATGTACCCAGAACAGAGATGTGGCTTTACAACAATATTTCAGTAATATATTCAGAATTGATGGCAAGGACATATTTGTGATGGGGGAAATTCCCATCAGACTCTTGTTATATGACTATGGCTATGACAGCATAGTCATAGACAGCAAGATCATCATAAGATACTGATAATGGATGAATGGATACTGAAACCACTGGACTTAACATAATGGATGAATGGATACTGAAACCACTGGATTTAACAGGACTATTGAAGATGGAAGATGGAATTAATATTGAAAATGGAAGAATGGTTATGGAAATTATTGGACTTAACAGATTTGACGAGATGGATTAATCGATATGTTTATTTGGACTATGGTTATGACAACAAGATTATTATGGGATACTGATAATGGAAGAATGGCTACTGAAATTACTGGATTTAACAGGATTACTGAAGATGGAAGATGGAATTAATATAGATAATGGAAGAATGGCTATTGAAATTATTGGGCCTAACAGATTTGAATTAGATGGATTAAGCGACATGTTTATTTGGAGAAAAATTGAAAGATATATCTCTCAAGGAATTGAAACCTCTCTTTGACTTTTTGTAGAAAGAATAAAACAATGTTTATGAGATTTGATGATTAATTAAGATAACTACTGGAGGAAAGTGATTCTATAATATAATTTTAGAGATAGAATTGTTATATATTGTAGACTTATAATTGATCTGCGACAAATCGGAAGTTTTATTTTACCACCTATTAAGAAGAGACATACACTCCATTCTACACCCCTGAAAACTCTACCTTTCACCTGTATGCAGTACTCTCTTCCTTTTCACAACAGTATTTTGTTTAAAAATTCCTCCAGAAGCTCACTTTATATTTGGAAACAAACACTGTTTTTGGTTAGGCAGTCTGTGAAGCATGATGAAGACATAGGTGTTAGATTATCACTGCAATGGTAATAAATGTTATTGCGAGACATGCTTCTGTCGCTAGTTTAACCGCTATGATACCTGTGCTTTTATAGTGGAAATAAAATTCTTAAGAGATTTAGTTCTTCACCCTAAAGAAGCAGAGTTCTAAGCGGGGGTTTGCTCTTCCCCAAAGAAGTTGGTTAGATAAAGTAAAATATGCCTTGTATGTTTGAATTCATTTTCTGAATATTTGCAATAATAAGTATTGGCTTAAATGCATCTTCAAGACTTCATAAGAAATGTATTACTCATCAAAGAAAATGATGTTAAGTTCATGTGCTTGAAAACGCATATAACTGCTCATTTAACTAGCCAGGGAATATAAACAATACAGTGACAACATTCTGAACTCTATGATTACCAGGAGTAGTTCAACTATACTCCCCCCACCACTCAATAAGAAGTTATTAATTACATTTGGAATGAAATTATTAATACAGATAGACATTGCTGATACTTTTTTACTGGAAACCTCAACTAGAAGGTACATAAAAATCCTGGCTAAGTATGCCAAACTACAAATACTAATCAGCCACAAACATCTCCCCAATATGTATTGGTAACGAAAACATACTTCAGAAATTTGCTACGAGATCCAAAAAGAACAGCAATGAATGCAGCAAATTTCCAAGGACCACAATGAAGTACGCCTTACTACAGATGTACACGCTCCACAGATAATGAAGGGCACCTCTTCGAAACTATGTTTCCATGAATCTAAATTCAATCATATGTTCCCTTTATAACAGCCATCACTTTCCTTCTCTGCATAACTATACATTGAAGCACTACTGCTGTAAAGGTCAGTAGAGATATTTCAGTAAATTGCATGGTGTTACTTACATATATGACTCTTTTCCCTTTATCCTACATTCAATTTTGGATTTCTTTTTATGAGGTCTCCCCTATTTTTCTTCAATCTGAATGTCAAATTTTGCATTTGCTAGCACTGTCATCTAGCTCCTGCTGTATAAAGAGTTTTTTTTCCCCTTTCTGACTTGGAATTACATTGGATTTGCACAACAGGGGTAAATTAAATTATTAGGCTATCATCCTGATGCCACAGTTCGGTTCAAATGTCTTGACTGAAAGCAAATAAAACAGCATTAATTTAAGAAATGCCAGATTTCATTCCATTACATTTTGTTTTACAAACACAAAAGAGCTGGTTGCATGTAATGTTACATTCAAATTTAGACCTGCAAGGATGAACTTTGGTGAGCCCAAAGCTTCCCTCTTTTGCATTTTCCCCTCCTAGGGCTGGATTTAGGGGTGGGCAATCTGGGCAGTCATTCAGGGCACCAAGCTGAGAGAGCACCAGGCTGAGCTCAGTGGCTCTGTTTTTGAATGTCATCGGTAAGCTAGGACGGCAAAAATCAAGTACTGCACCCTTTTTTTAAAAGGTTCCACAAGTTTGAGTACTAACTACAAAAATGGCCTTCCTTCAATTAGCTTTACAGTACATTTCTTTTTCAATTTCCACTTTAATGTCATTTACACAGTGTAAAAAGTAAAAACATTACTGAGCACTTCAAATACTACAAACACTATATAAATAATAACATAATAACAACATACCTCAATCAAGACATACATATATCTCACTGTGGTAGGTGGCATGGTGTTTTCAGCTTTGATTGTACTTCAAAACTGAATGGCATGCAAGGCAGTTGCTAGGCTTGGTCACATGGATACTATAGCTCTATATTTGAGGGCAATGGTAATTTTTAAAAAAAGCAAGGGAAAAAGACCTAAGATGAACCTACAGCCTTGGAGACTGTAGTATTTATCAAAACTGTTCCTTTAAGATTAGTTATACCACTCCAACAGAGGGCCTAATGAGGGAGTGCTGGAGCTCAGGGAGGAAAGCTTACAGCATGAGCTATTTGTGTACATTATTATTATTTATTTATTATTTAAAATTTTTATATCCCGCCCTAGTTCCAAATTTCGGAATTCAGAGTGGCGTACAATAAACATAATCCCAAATTGCTAACAACATAAAACAAAAAACCAATACATATAATAGTATTATCCCTAAAAACAATTGTATCAGCACCAATTAAGTATTAAAAGCTTGCTGAAATAAAAATGTTTTGGTCTGGCGTCGGAAGTGGGAGCTTATTGCTATAGGGCGGTCTAAAAATGTAATAAAATAAATAAATAAAATAAATAAATAATAAGAGAAGAAGAGGACCGTATCTCAGGTGGTAAATTATTCCATAAAGTAGGGGCTACAATTGAAAAAGCTTTCTTTCTGGTAGCCATTTGACGAACAGAGAAGGTTGATGGAACAATGAGAGTATGGTCATTTATAGATCGTACAGGCCGATAAGGTTTATATTCCGTAATGCGATCTGACAAGTATGACGGCGCTAAACCATGTAAGGTTTTAAAGGTTAAAACCAGAATTTTACATGGTGAAACTAATAAATAATATATGAGCCTACAACTCCATGAGAGTTATCCTTAGAGAGGCACCCATACCTCATGGCAGAGACTTCATTGGGATCCTACAACTGGACCAGGAGTGCACTGTAAACTGAGCAGAAAATAAGAGGTAGCTCACTCTGGGCCCTTTTTATAGCTAGTGTGGCGTAGTGGTTAAGGTGTTGGACTACTATCTGGGAGACCAGGGTTCGAATCCCCACACAGCCATGAAGCTCACTGGGTGACCTTGGACCAGTCACTGCCTCTCAGCCTCAGTGGAAGGCAATGGTAAACCCCCTCTGAATGCCACTTACCATGAAAACCCTACTCATAGGGTCGCCATAAGTCGGAATTGACTTGAAAGCAATCCATTTCCATTTCTGGGGGGAAGCCTGGGAGTAGCAGGGCCTGTTAGATAGCTATGTTTTGCAGTCATGCACAAGCCATACAACTTGGGAACACAGCAAAGCTGCAGGGCTGCTGAAAGGAGTGGCAACTGGGGCAATTTGCCCCAGGTCCCCACAAAGTAAGGGGCCCCTGCCCCAGTTCCTGTGTGTACCATTGGCCCCTGCCTTGACCCTGCCATATTGCTCACCAGAAGTTTGAGTATTGCGTTTCAAGTTTTCATCTAAAAGAGGAAATGGTATGTTAGAGTGTAAGATAGCACAGTATGTCAGCCTGTAATTGTACCATAATGGGACCTTTCCCTGGTCATGATGAAGTGAATATTTTACATAGTTGTATATGAAACAAAATAGATACTAATTTGAGGCTTAAGCTGTCTGTAAAATGTATCCTTGGGAGGCTGGAACGGAGAAGTATGCTTATTAGCTAAGCTTGCAGCCCAACTGTAAGGGAGCCTAAGCCAATCATAGTAAGGTAAAATCTTTATGTCTGGGCAGAAACAGAGATAAGATTAGTCAGGTTATGAGTGGCTCAGTCCAGGTAGCCCGCATTACAGAGTTTGTTGTAAGCAAATAAGGTGCAGGGTAGGCTTTAAGGAAATATTCTGTGGCAGAATAGATGGCCTATTATTGTCACAGAAAGAACTCCAAGACTGCCGGGGAAAGAGTTCAAGGGGTGAGTGAATGAACTCTGCCTAAGATTTCCAGGCAAGGTGTCACTGGAGAGTAATTTTCTGTGGCAGCTACCACAGGGAAAGGCATAGGAGTGGTATGGGCCTTAAGGAAGGAATCTTTCCTGAGTGAGTAATGCAGAAGGCCAGCGCCAGCCACAACCAGAAGACTATGAGACTGAGTCCCAGGAAGCAGAAAGAAGCTCTGCCAGAAGGGTTTTGAAAGTTGGAGAAGGTATTCAGGAGAAGCACAACCCAATCCCTATTCCCTTATCCCCAGGTAAGAATACAGTAGGGCCCTCGCTTCGCTTTACAGCGTTCCACTAATACAGAGGTTGTGAATTGTAGAAAGGCCCCACTTTACAGCACATGTTCCACTTTTGTGGCGGTTTTTTGCCACCGGGCGCCATTTTGCTCAATGTAAGTCAATGGGATCCGCTTTACAGTGGTTTTTGCTTTACAGCGGGGGTCCAGAACGTAACCCGCAGTATGAGCGGGGCCCTACTGTAAATGAAGCACATCTACCATTCTGCTGGATCCTATGGCAAGGAGGATCTGCAGGCAAGGATTTTCACATGCAGTTTGTGCATGCGATAATTCTCACATGTAGCCCCCAGCTTTGAACAAGCATGCATGGATTCTTGTAGTGGGCAGCAGCAGAGCCCCAACATCACACCTACACCAGGTCCCACATGCTCAGGTCCCACATGCTCTGGATGGCCCCGCAAAGCTGACCATGGAGGGAGGGACTGAAGGCACTTCTTTCTATTTAACTAGGGTCTGCTTGTCCCCTCCTCCCATGTGCATGGGAGGAGGGCTTCTGCCAACATGACTTTCCGTTTCAAAGAATCTCACTTACCATTATGTGCGAACTAGGAATCCTAGTTTAAAACAATGGTTAGTTAAACAAGACACATGCATAACTTACACACTTTGGATTAGAATATTCAAGCTAAGAGAATGTAAATCATAGAAAAAACGTATGCATATTTAGGTAGAAACCTCACCTAGCTGCAAGAATTTGTAGTTATTCTTCAAGCTCATACAGGACTTTTGTGACAAAACCACAAACAAAATGCTCTTGTTTACATGACTTACAAAACAATAAAACTTTTAAAGAACAAGACTGTATATAGATACCTTTCAACAAACTACTAGAACACTTGTGTAAAGAGATCACAATAGACAGAGAAGAAAGATAACAGATATCCCATTGCTCACTGCAGTTAAATTTGAATTAAGATACTATTACAAATATGGCAGGTATCTTTACAGCTCTCAATTGGACTATACCATTTTAGAATTGGTTTGCAAAAAGCACAAAACACTGTATCTTGATACTGCAGTTCTCAGAAAATGCAGTAAAATACATTCTTGTGCAACATAGTAAAACTGAAAAACCAATAAATGGTCCTAGTTATTGAGAAATTGGACAAAAATAGCCTATTGTCATTTTTTTCAAGACGGCTAATCAATAGATGATGAAAGGTTTTATTTTTTGTTACTACTGGAGTGTTGACTCTAGCAATAAGTGAGATGTGGATTGAAATTAAGGAGACAGGCACTTGAGTGATATGCAAGATGGAACTTAATGTTTTCAAAACTGAGGAGAGTTTGAGGAGTGTCTACAGTGCAGACTTTAAACATTATCTCCAGATAACCCATATAGGTCTGCAAGAGATCCTAGGGATTACCAACAAAGAATTTGGAGCACTCTCTCAAAACTATATTTTTGAGGAATCTTTGGGAAAGCCATGACTGAGCTGGAGAGATGGAAACAGTAAGCTTTGGTGACCTGTTTGGGGGGGGGAGCTTTGGACCTGTTGGGGTGGGGGGGGAGATTTGGCAACCTGCGTCGGGTGCTTGGGCAAGCCATAGGGCGGATGGACGGGCTTGGGCATCCCATGGGGAAAGGAAGTTTGGTGACAGTAGATGGGACTGGTGAGTGAAGTTAGCAGGGGCGGCATCTTCTAGTGAAATATATATAAGTTTGTAGAGCTATGGCTATATCCATTGTGTCACCATTAAAAGTCAGATGAAGTTTCCTTCTTTGACTTCAAAAAGCAAAACAATCAAGACTGAAATATCAAATACTCAAGCTCAAGTAGGATGCCAATTAGGACACTAGCTCCCAAAGTCAAGCACAGATATGTTCAATAGATAATATACCAAAGAATACTGATAAAGCCACACATTTCACGCCGTTTTTCTTACAGTGCCTATAAACAGACATGGTTCAGGATTTACAAAAAGTAGACTATAATCTCTCGAGCATCAGTGAAAAGAAGTGGACCCGAGCTACCCCAAGATGGAGACTGAGGATGCAAGTCTTGCACATTTACTCAGGCTATGTACTGATTGCCATTTACTCTGGCTCCAGTGTATTTCCACTCCTGCTCTTTGAATCCCAGAAAGCTGTGCAAGTATATATGTATGTTCAACAAAAGGAATAGAAATGCTAAGAAGGGGTTTAAACTTCAAATCCTAGACTTTTCCTTTTCTACTTGGGAGTAAATCCCATTGTATCTGGAAGATGCATTGGATTGCAGGTACCAATGAGTATCCGCATGAAGATGATTTCCAGGGGGCGGAATTGGAGAGATGAATGTTTCACCAATAGGAGGTGGGGGGTGGGGGGATGGGAAAACAAACCCAGATCAGCGAAGACATCCGTGCCCCCTAGTGTGGACAGACAACAGGCAGCATAGCTACACATCAAAGTGATTTGTACAACACAGTACAAATTCAAATTGAAATGCAGGAGAGGGTGTATGGAACAACCTCGCTGTGTCTTAAGCCAGTAATGTGTACAAGCCTTCGGAGCAAGTGCCATCAAATCAAGTGGAATTTACTTCTGAACAAACAAGCGAAAGGAACAGAAACTGTATAGGAGTGGGTGGGGTTAGATCAGATCTTATGGTTATATTTAAAAAGTACCCAACCAACATGCACCTTAGAATTTTACATTAAGGCTAAGCCAAAGTGTGTGTGGGTGGGAGGGAATTTTAACATTTTCAGTGTCAAAAGGCACCCTCCTTCCACCAGCAATTTAACCTAAGAACATTAGAAGAGCCCTGCTGGGTCAGACCAAAGGCCCATCCAGTCCAGTATCCTGTTCTTACAGTATCCAACCAGATGTCTATGGGAAGCCTGCAAGCAGGACTGAGTGCACCACTATTCTTCCTACCTGTGATTCCAAGCAACTGGTATTCAGAAGCATGTTGTCTTTAACAGTACAGTGGTGGTAGCCTTATCCTCCATGAATTTGTCTGATCCTCTTTTAAACCAATCCAAGTTGCATCTTAATTTTTCCTATGGATCTCTTTGAAAGGTGACAAAACAAAACACATAAGGCAGTATTCAACTAAGTCCCACTCAGAATAGACCCACTGAAATTAATGAACCTAAGTTAGTCATGTCTATTAACTTCAATGGGTCTACTCTTAGTAGGACTAGCATTGAATACCAGACATACATTCACCCTTACTGCACTTAATAGCCTTAAATTTGAACACAGTGACATCATCATGTTCACTATGTGACGCTTCCCTACGTCCTAGGTTTCTCCATGAGATCATTTAGGAAGAATTGACCTCATTCTGAATGGGTTTCATTTGCCCTTTGCAATGTCAGTAGATAACCAAATCCAACTGACTACATAATCATGACAATATCATGTTCACATCATGAATATAATCACATTCACTCTAGGAAAGAGAAATAAGCCGTGGAGGAGGAGGAAGCTAAAACAGCAGATAGGGGAAACAAAGGTTGCTAACAGCTTAAAAACATGAGTTAATGAGTATGGGAAGAAATACATGGGGCTCACACACCCACTAAAAAGCAATTTTGCTAAAAAAAAATCAAAACAGGAAAAAATTCAGTGCAACCCTATTTTGAGTAAGACTCTGCAAATGAATACATACTTGTTGTTCTTATGTGCCTTCAAGTCGATTATGACTTATGGCGAAACTGTGAATCAGTGACCACCAATAGCATCTATTATGAACCACTCTGTTCAGATCTAGTATTAAGCAAGTACAACCTGTCCCAGAACAGTGTATCCTTGACAGATGCCTGTTAACATTTCCTGAATCAGATTTCAAGTGTGAACATCAGGCTCAATTAGTAGAAAACATTCTCAAACACTAGAGATCTTGACACTTCAAAATATTTACCCCCCTCCCCAGGAAGGAAGCCCACCATTTGCAAAAAAAAAGACAATCCTCCTCTCAAACCCAGATCAAGATTTACACAGCTGTTTTAAAACCTTATTCAAAATATGTGCAGTTCCATAAAAGTATATTCTAAAAGAACATTGGGCAAATGATGTGCTTACAGCACTCTTTTGTCTTGGAGATTCTGCAATTTAACTTCAGCTCAATAAATAATCTGAAGATATATTCTCCCTGAGCATAAAAGGGATTGATGCCTACATAATGCTGAGAAAAGGCTGAGAGCCTAAAACCAATTGCTCAGAATCTCAACTAAATCTGAGCATTATCTACAGTTCATGTTAATATTCAACAAAAATACTAAGATAATATAAAATGGTGATGCTGACTTTTATTGCAAGTTATAGGTGTATGTAGCATTCCCTCAAATCACAATGTCAACAGTTACTGTATGTACAATTAACATACAGTTCCACTGGTTTGATTGAATAAATATTGTTGTGCTGGTACTGCTAAAGTGGGAGCTATATAGCTGCAGCTACAACAACTTTCCTTACAAGGAACTGTGGCTCTAAAATGAGTATAGCAGTGCCTAATCAGATTTGCCTAATCAAATTTATTTTATATATTTATTTATTTATTTATTAAATTTATATACCGCCCGACTAGCAATAGCTCTCTGGGCGGTGAACATAAAATAGCATAAAAATACAATGAATAACAAAATAATACTAAAATACAATCAACAATCCAATACAATAAACATTTTTAAAAGTAAATCAGTGTAACTTAAAATGCTTCAGAGAATAGGAAGGTTTTGACCTGGCGCTGGAAGGAGAGCAGAGTCGGCGCCAGGCGTACTTCCTCGGGGAGACTGTTCCATAGTTCGGGGGCCACCACTGAGAAGGCCCTAGATCTTGTCATCACCCTCCGGGCCTCCCTGTGAGTTGGAACCCGGAGGAGGGCCTTCGTAGCAGAACGTAGTGCACGGGCCGGTTCATATCGGAAGAGGCGTTCCGCAAGGTATCGTGGTCCCGCACCGTATAAGGCTTTATAGGTTAATACCAACACTTTGAATCTAGCCCGGAAACATATTGGCAACCAGTGCAAGCTGGCCAGAACAGGTGTTATATGCTCGGACCGCTTGGTCCTTGTCAGCAATCTGGCCGCCGCATTTTGCACTAGTTGTAGCTTCTGAACTGTCTTCAAAGGTAGCCCTACGTAAAGCGCATTACAGTAATCCAAACGTGAGGTTACCAGAGCATGTACCACTGATGTAAGGTCCTCTTTACTCAAATAGGGACATAGCTGGGCTACCAACCGAAGTTGGTAAAACGCATTCCTAACCACCGAGGCTACTTGAGCCTCAAGTGAGAGGGAAGAGTCTAAAAAGGCTCCCAGACTACGAACCCGGTCCTTTAGGGGGAGTGTAACCCCGTCCAGGACAGGGTATATATCCACCATCCGATCAGATGGTTCTATACATCTTCTAGGAATTGAATGAGAACATATTGGTCACGCTATTGGGAAGACAGTCTCAAAAGTCCAGATTGGGATAGGAAAATCAGTATCATAATGGAAGAAGACAACACAATGATGCCGGCGTCAGCCATTTTGAGATTGTAAGCATGCTCTGTGTGTGTTATTTTAAAAGTGGGAAAAATCACTCCCCAGCTTTGGAACCACACAGGAAATGTTTCACAGGTCTGAAAAATACCCCCAAACAAGAACTGGATATATTATAGGCATCCACTGTCATTTGTACTCCTAATTATTAGGTTCTAATAGGATGGCCTGTTACTGTCATGCAAGTTAGAACTGATGAAATTCTGTCTTTTAGAGAGGAGGCGGGAGCCTGATCTCTTTTTCATCTGGCCACCCAAACTCCTAATCTCATTGCTAGCTTTTAGTGGGAATTTTAACTTGGGAGAATGCTATAGCACAGGGGTTGTCAATGTTTTTATGCCAGTGGGCAAATCTGGATTTCTGAGAAAGTGCCATGGGCACTGGTCACAAAATAGCTGAAATGGCAGGGTGTGGCATCACAAAACGGCTGCCAGAGCAGAAAAAAAGAGACAGGAATACAAATGGTGCAGGCATGTGCCCTCCCCCCATCAATGGAAAAAAGGCATCTACATCAGCCACCACTCACAGAGAGAAGCTCTTTGTGCCTCTCCTCTGTTCAAAATGGAAGGGAGGAAGGATGTCCAATCCTGGCATCCAATTTAATTTAGACATATTTAAGGATGTGTGCTCAATGTAGGAGGGATCAGGCCAGTAACACAGCAGGAAGTACAAACAAACTCTCAAGAATTGTGGATTTTTTTGAGGATATTTACTGAGACCTTCTGTGGGCACCATAGGAGCTATTGATATGCATACTGGCCCACTATCTGTAAGTTAATTTGTGAATGAAACATCCCCTCCCTCCACACCACCAGCTCAGCCTCAGTTGATGCAGGGAAATATTTACTTTTAAATATATATATTATACAGCCACAAGAGTGGCTGTATACTATAGCCAACATGGATTTTTCACATTCTACAATGTTAAATTGAAAATACCTCCCATGCCATTCTGATCCTTCCCATAAACTCATTTCAAAACAAAACCTTACAAAACCTATAGCCCTGAACTCAGAAATGCTTGCTTAACAACCCTCTCATTTTCCATGGTGATACACAAAACAGTCAGAGAGAACAGAGAGTTCAAAGTCTAAAAAGAGAAAGAAAAAACCCAGAGCCCTTTTTTTCTGGACTTTTTTTCTCTGAGAGTTCTCATAATCTGTTGAAATTCATTAAAAATCAGCCATGTTCACAGAGTACCTGTAATCCTATTACTGACCTTGCCCCATACTCTGACCTTCATCTTCTGCAGTTTAAAAGTTACAAAAACGCCTGGCTGATTTTTAATTAATTTAAGAAATTTTGCATCGAACTCATTGATAGTGTCGGGCATGCTCAGTAAGAATCAACTGTCAGTGTTCTAAAAGCCAGACTCACATCTGCTTGGCTTGGCAATCAGGGGGCCACACACACACACCAAACTTTGATTTCACTTGAGACAGTCATGGCTGCCCCCAAAGAATCCTGGAAAGTGTAGTTTGTGAAGGGTGCTGCGAGGAGACTTTGTTCCACTGAGAGAGCTCCAGTGGCCAGAGTGTTTTAACAGTCAGCCACTCTGATTGAAGGTCTGTGAGGGGAACAGGGCGTCTCCTAGCAACTCTCAGCACCTTTCACTAACTACACTTCCCAGGATTCTTTGACAGAAGCCATGACTCTCCAAAGTGAAATAAAGGCCTGGTGTGGATTTGTCCAGGGACAGCTTTGGTTTAAATTTAGATGGGAGACTACATGTGGCTGCTGTAGAATAAAAAGGTGGGGGAAACCCTGAAATGCAATAATACTGTTCACAATGTTTTCCTTTTGGAAAGAAAAGGGGCTTCCCCTCTGCCCAGTGTCCACTCACTCAATCTCCTCCCCTCCCCCTCCTCCTCCCCTCCCTGCCCCTTCCCCAGGTCAGTGTTGGACTATGACCTGGGAGACCAGGGTTCAAATCCCCACACAGCCATGAAGCTTACTGGGTGACCTTGGGCAAGTCACTGCCTCTCAGCCTCAGAGTAAAGCAATGGTAAAACCACCTCTGAATACCATTTACCATGACAACCCTTTTCATAGGGTCGCCATAATTCAGGATTGACTTGAAGGCAGTCCATTTCCATTTTCAAACATGATTGCACAGAAATAAATCCCACTGAACTCAAAAAGTATGCGAATGACCAAACCCACCCTCCCTTCTCCTCCCTTCTCCTCCCTCCTGTCACGTCCCTCTTGTCCCTTCCTTCTCCCTTCCTTTGCCTTCCCATCCCCATCCTCACCCCCTTCCAATCCTCTCCTTACCCTTCCTCCTCCTCCCCCTCCCCTTCCTCCTCCCCATGGTCAGTTTTACCTATCTTAAGCATGATTGCACAGGAGTAAATACCATTGAACTCTATAAGCATGCAAATGATCAAACCTCCCCTCCCTTCCCCCTTCCTTTGCCCCTGTCCAATCTGCTCCTTCCCCTTCCCCTTCCCCCTCTCCCTCCTCCTTCCCCATAGTCAGTTTTACCTATCCTAACCATGATTGCATAGGAGTAAATCCCATTGAACTCAATAAGCATGCAAATGAAAAGACCTGACTTTCCCCTCCTTCCTGTCTCCTCTCCCTTCCTCCTCCCCTGCCCACTCCAGCCCTCCCTCCCTCCCTCCCCCCCAGTCAGTTTTACCTATACTAAGTATGATTGCACAGGAGTAAATCCCACTGGACTCAATAAACATGCAAATGATCAAACCTGTCCTTCTCCTCCCCTCCCTCTCCTGCCTGCTCCCATCCACCTCCTCTCCTCTGCCCTTTCCCCCCTCCCTCCGTGGTCAGTTTCACCTATCCTAAGCATGATTGCAGGGGAGTAAATCACACTGAACTCAATAAGCATGCAAATGATCAATCCATTCTCAGCAAACTTGCACAGGATCCCATTTCTTACCTCCCAGATTAAAAAGCAGAGAAATTCACTAATAGGCAAAAAAACAAAAAACCTTGTGGTTTAAGAACATACCTATAGCCCACAGATAGAACTATCTATCTAGTTTGATAGAAATCTTTAAAAAGCAGGGAAATTGGGCAGCTATAGTGAATGCACCAGGGGAGCAGGAGACCTGAACTCCTCTCTGAGATATTGGACTGCCCTACAAATTTGTCAAAATGCAAACACAATTTGGGTTGGACTTTCACAGTCCAATCCACTTGCTGTGTAGCTTGGAAGAATTTGGTAACATGTGCCTCTGAGCATCAGGGTTGTGGAGTTGGTACACCAAACCTTCGACTCCGACTCCTCTATTTTTCTACTGTCTGACTCTGACTCTAACTCCAACTCCTCTATTTTTCTCCTGTCCGACTCTGACTCCACCCAGAATTGCTTCTTGTCAATCAAAATTTATTTGCAAGTCGCAGTCGGTACATTTCTACTGACTCCTACTCCGATTCCACCCAAAATTGCTCCCGACTCCTACTCCAAATCCACAGCCCTGCTGAGCATATGGTGAGTGGTGGCAACACCTGTAATCAGCCCAAATAATAGAAAGAAGACATGTGCTGTGCTGATCTTGTTTTAGCAGGGAGGAAGCAACATTATTAAGACAGTTTACATAGTTCACATGGTCACTTTAAATATGTCTGATTTACCTTGCAATTTTAGTGAAGTTTCCTATAGGAAATCATTTTCTTTTGTTTCTATTTCTGTGACTATGTGAAGTACAGCAACACTTTGCAAAATTTACACTAAAAAAACTCCAAAAATAATTGTGGAATAATGGCACTGACTATTCTGCAGAATAGTCTCCAGTGGACATCAGGAGTGTCTCAGGGTGCACAAGATAAAACAGTGAGAGGTGAAATATATTCTAGCAAAATGCTAGGTGTGCTCTATGTTTTTAATTGACAGTGCCCACCTTGCTTAAATGAAGTGGTTTAAACATAGCAGGCTGATCTTGGGCAGGCTAAGTTTGTTTTTTTCCAACAGCTAGTCATTCCTGAAGTAGCAACATATTGTAATCCAAATTATGGAATGATATCCTTGATGAGGTGCACCTGGCACCAACACTGTTATCTTTTAGGCGCCAGGTCAAGACTTTCCTCTTCTCCAAGGCATTTTAGCATGTGTTTTTAAAGTGTTTTTTTAAAAAACTGTTTTTAAATTTGTATATTCATTTTTAATGTTTTTAATTGTTGTACACTGCCCAGAGAGCTTTGGCTATGGGGCGGTATACAAATACAGTCAATCAATCTATCAATCTATCAATCAATAATCAGTCTGATTTTACATCAAACTGCAGTTTCAGATTCAACTGTTAATGCAACCAAAATAGAAATAGGAGATAACCTCCAGTTTGAAACACAAAAGGCTGTCTTCACCATCATATGACACTGACCAATAACAAGGCTTTGAAGTGAATAAAAATACATTTAACACAGGTTTCTAGGATGAATAATGGGGGAAATAAAATTTTCTAGATTAGATTCTGTTGCAGAAACATTGGTAACACAGGAAAGAAGCAAAGTAAGACGAACACCAACAAACATACAAAAATATAATTCTCCATCTTTGGAGATGACAGGTGTTGCCACCACTCATCATATGCTCAGAGGCACATGTTACCAAATTCTTCCAAGCTACACAGCAAGTGGATTGGACTGTGAAAGACCAACCCAAATTGTGTTTGCATTTTGACAAATTTGTAGGGCAGTTCAATATCTAAGAGAGGAAGTCAGGTCTCCTGCTCCCCTGGTGCATTCACTATAGCTGCCCAATTTCCCTGCTTTTTAAAGTTTGATAGAAATATCTGTGGGCTATAGGTACATTCTTAAGAATGTACATTAGTGAATATATATATTATATATCCATTTTCTAGCCTAAATTCCCAGTCAAAGTGGCTTTGTTGTTGTTGTTGTTATGTGCCTTCAAGTTGATAACGACTTATGGCGACCCTATGAATCAGTGACCTCCAAGAGCATCTGTCATGAACCTCCCTGTTCAGATATTTTAAGTTCAGTTGTGTGGCTTCCTTTATGTGGCTTAAAGTATCATAAAAATGTTTCAAAACAAAAACAAAACAGAAGACAAAAAACAGTCAGAGAGAAATTAATTTTTTTAAAAAAATGAATGAAATGAGATGAGTTTCCAATGCTCACTTAAAAGTGGGCAATGAGGGGACCAGCCAAATCTAAGAAGCATTGTTCAAACTCCAACTCTTGGTGCCATGATGGCACCAAATGAACTTCAGTCAGAGAAGGGGACAAGGCAGGGTTCAAAATCTGAGCAAATTCGAAAAGTTCCACAAAAAGTCCAGGTTGTCTTAATTCTAACTCAGAAGGGCAAGTAAAAACAAGAGATTCTAATTTGGTTTCAGCTCAGAAATAAACCAGATGGGGAGATATGTGGGATGAAGTGAGTGAAAGCAGTCATGAGAAAGTATTTTTAAAAGTCACCAGGTACTCCTACAAGAACCTGCCGATAAGCATCTTAAATCGTGGTAAATTACACACTGCCTGCTGGTTACTCGGCCATGGGAAATTATGGAGCTACGTGATGTCTCATTTGTTGTGCTGAAAACAAATGTAAATAAATTACTACAAGAATCTCATTTACAATTAGGAATTCATCCCAATGCATGACATGACTGCTGATTTCCCCCCTCTTTTAATGTCACTTTGGGGGAAAAGGAACATTCACTGAAACCAAGATTGTCATGATCATAAGGAGATTTCTGTGTCTGTAGTCCAGATATTTCAGGTACACCAGTTCAGGATGAAGAAGAAAAAAAGATCAGAGAGGTCCCATCTCCCTATATTATGGAAACACATGGAGTGTGTGGGTGTGTGCGCACGTGTGCACACGCATACACACATGTGTAGGACAACCTTCCCCAACCTGGTACTCTCCAGATGTTTTGGATGGCAACTCTCATCAACTACAGCCAGCATTACGTTGGGCAAGGTGTGTGTTTTTGTCCTAGAACAGAACATCAGAAGCTGCCTTATACCAAGTCTGTCTAGTTCAGTATTGTCTGCACTGACTATCAGCACCTCTCCAGGGTTCCTGATTGGGCTTTCTAACAATCCTACCTGGAGAAGCTTGGGGACTGAACTTGAGACCTTTCACATGCAAAGCAGATGCTCTGTCACTAAGCTACAGTATTAGCATTGTTATTTTACTTGCATTCAAAATAAAAAAGAAATCCAAACATAGAAATTGGTGCAGGTTTTGTAATATTATTTATTTTATTTTATTTATTTTTATTATTAAACTTATATACCGCCCGACTAGCAAGCAGCTGTCTGGGTGGTGAACATAAAAACATATACATATACATAAAAACCGCAGTTCTATTCTCCTTTGTATTTGGTTACGCTAACCATAAATGCAGACTAAAAGCAAAAGTGTTTAGTCATCCCCTTCGACAGAGTAAATATAAAACTGCACAGAAATTGTCTTATTTATATTGCCATTCTTTGTACTGTCCTAGTAACAATGCTGTGCATACTAAACAAGCATGCTTTCAAAAGGAAGATGCAGGCTTATAGAGAGAAAAGCCATTGCCAAGAGAATGCCAGGGGGTAAATTTCTGACACTGTCAGTCCATATTTGTATGTCCCAAAGAGACTTCTAAAAATAGTCTAAAGATAAAAGAAAAGTTGTATAAATGGGTGAAATCTGCAGTGTTCTGCATCCCCACTTATGCCAGTATATATTTACATAAACCTGACTAGGTCAGAAAGTTGTGTGTGTGTGTGTTTTTAAGGGACAAATAAGCAGGCCTTGAAATAATTATTTTTCATTTTGTCCTGCCAAACCCTACCCAGCCAAGGTCTAAATTGAGCTTCTATTGTGATTATTTGAACTGTGGAGCCAAAAGATCTCACTGCACAGCATCGCAGCTGTCCTAAATTTCATGATGATGGCGAGTTTTCTTGTTTGTTTGAGCCTTGCCAAAAACATACCACAAGAGAACATACTCATTGTATCCCATCCTGTAGTAATGAACAATCTACCACTTTTCAGAGAACATTAAACATTAAAAAAATAACTTCCGGTAAGTAACACGTGTTTGTATGCACATGGACACAGCATCAAGAACCCTAACCAAATCTGTAGGGGTTTTCCCCCCCATTATATTCCTTAACGTACAAAAAGCTTAAGAGCACAGTGGGTAGAAACTATGTATGTGTGTGTGTACTTCCTTCAAGTTGATTCCGACTTATGGCGACCCTGTGAATAGGGTTTTCATGAGGCTGAGAGGCAGTGACTGGCCCAAGGTCACCCAGTGAGCTTCATGGCTATGTGGGTACTTGAACCCTGGTCTCCCAGGTGCTAGTCCAACACCTTAACCACTATATCACACTGGCTCTGTAGGTAGAAACTAACACCAGCCTAATAAACCAAGAGATATATTTATTATTTAACAGAGCTTGTATACCATAAAAACCACAAAGCAGTTTGCATAAGATTAAGGCTGCAGTCCTAAAACACCCTTATCTGGGAGGACATTCCAATGATTTATTTCTGAAAAGAAGTCATGTAGGCTGTGTGTTATACCCAATATACCCCAAGAGTGCCTACAATGTCATAATGTAATAACTATATGTATCCATCTTATCTGGAAGCCACCTTGATTTCCAGTTCTGGAAAAAGGGCGGGAGAAGAAGAAGAAGAAGAAGGAAGGAGGAAGGAGGAGAAGGAGGAGAAGGAGGAGAAGAAGAAGAAGAAGAAGAAGAAGAAGAAGAAGAAGAAGAAGAAACCAAGGTGAAATCCTATGTACATTTATCTGGGAGCAAGCCCCACTGGACACAGCTGGTGTTCTGTAATCGTCTCAGTGTAGAAATATGGTTACTACTTTGGAATGTAGTGAAGATACCATGTGTAGAAGGAATGTATATTACAGAAGGTGTAAAGAGCATCACGATGTTAACAAATTTATTGAAAGACAGAGTTTGTTTATAAATTATTGGAACTTGACATTTTAAAATAATCAACATATGTTTTGTTCAAACTGATTTTTACAATTTATTGATTACAATTATATTTTCTATCATTATTAGCATAATATACTTTTGTGTGTGTGTGACAGTACTCACTGGTACAGAGTACTGGCACCTCTTTTTTTGCTCCCCGTGGCAGTCATTTTGTGCTGGTTCCCACAGCACTTTTATCAAGGTGTGGGAACTGTCACCTCATTTTTTACCAAAAAAAGCACTGTATACACCACCCACACACACTGAAATTGAAACTGACAGGAGCACAAAGTTGTTCCAGCAACTGGCCCCTCCTACTCACCATGCCAGGGGAGTGAGGGGAGCCCTGGTGACCCAGGAGGGGTGCACTGGTCACAGCAGGTGAGGTTGGCGAGTGAAGCGAGCAGAGGGCAGAACTCCTAGCACGTAGTATATGAATAGGTAAGTGAGATGCAGTTGGACCCAGCCTAAAGGTAAAGGTGTCGTTTCTGACTCTTAGGGTGACATCTTGCGACGTTTACTAGGCAGACCGTATATATGGGGTGGGATTGCCAGTTCCTTTCCCGGCCTTTCTTTACCGCCCAGCATATGCCAGGTACTCATTTTACCGACCACAGATGGATGGAAGGCTGAGTGGACCTCGACCCCCTTTACCGGAGATTTGACTTCCTCCTTCTGTTGGAATCAAACTCTGGCCGTGAGCAGAGCTTCGGCTGCGTTACCGCCGCTTACCACTCAGACCCAGCCTAGCTTCCCTGTAATTCTAATAGTTTTAAATTAATAATTCATATTACTCTTGCCTGTATCTATATTATTTTAATATTATAATCATTGTTCTCCTTTCTTACAAACCCCACTATGTTTGCAACATTAATTTGTTTCTAATTTATATAGATAGTAATATATACGTAACTATGGGTTGTATTCAATTACTTTGTACTCAAAATAGATCCACTGAAATTAATGACCATGACTAACCTAGGTCCATTAATATCAATGGATCTACTCTGAGTAAAAGTTAGTTGCATTTTGTACCAGGTCCAGCTTCTGGACCAACCTCAAGGGCAGCCCCACATAGAACGCATTACAGTAATCCAGCCTGGAGGTTACCAGTGCATGGACAACAGTGGTCAGGCTATCCCAGTTCAGAAATGATCACAGCTGTCTCACCAGCTGAAGCTGGAAAAAGGCACTCCTAGCCACTGAGGTCACTTGGGCCTGTAGCAGCAAAGGTGGATCCAGGAGCACCCCCAGACTACAAACCTGCTCTTTCAGAGGGGATATATGACCCCATCCAAACCAATTATCCGAACTCAGGAACAACCAACCCACAGCGCCTTTGTTGTGCTAGGATTCCAATTCAGTTTATTGCCCTCATCCAGCACACCATTGAGTCCAGGCACTGATCCAGAGCTTGCATGGCCTCTCTCGATTCAGATGTTACAGAGATACAGAGCTGGGTATCATCAACATACTGCTGACACCTCACTCCAAATCTCCTGTTGACTGCTCCAAAGGGCTTCATATAGATGTTAAACAGCATGGGGGACAAGATGGTACCCTGCGGCACCCCACAGCACAACTGCCAGAGGGGCGAAAGACAATCTCCCAATACAATTCTCTGAAAACATCCCTGGAGATAAGATTGGAACCACTGTAAAACAGTGCCTCCAATACCCATCTCACCAAGTTGGCCCAGAAGGCTACCATGGTCAATGGTATCAAAAACCTCCGAGAGTTCAGGTAAAAATAACGGGCACACTCCCCATCCTTCTCCTGATAAAGGTCATCCATCAGGGCAACCAGGGCTGGTTCAATCCGATAACCATGCCTGAACCAAGATTGGAATGGGTCAAGATAATCTGTTTCATCCAAGAGTACTTGCAATTGCTGCACCACAACCCTCTCAATCACCTTCCCAACAAAGAAATGTTCTGTTCTCTACCTTCCTGTCTCAAGGAGCATCATACCCTCTTGTATTATGTTGATGTGCTGAAAAATCGTACCCCATTTGACCATGTGCAGAGAGAGCATTGACCTGTACTGAACTCCACCAACCATAAAACATTCCCCTCAGGATCTAATGTTGGTAATCATTATTTCTTCATGGCTTTCTTTTTTATTATTACTATTTAATTTATATCCCGCCCTTCCTCCCAGCAGCAGCCTAGAACTAACAAATCACATTTTAAATGTGCATTTGCATCTAGGTCCTGCTCAGACTTGTTACAAAATCCACTGAAATACTATTGGAAAATAATAAAAGTAGTAGAGATATAAGATATAGTTAGCTCCTAATTAAGAAGCCCATAAACCCTGCAATTTACAAAAAGAAAAGAACAAAAAAGAAAAAAAATACCAAAAGAAACAAAGAAACAAGCCCAAGACCTTTTGGATCAACTCATTTTAACTAACATGTTGTCAACTAAGACTGTAGCTCTTTCTGATAGAGCAGGGATACCTTAGCAATTTAGGTACTATTAAAAGCTTACTTTGCATTCAGCTTTGCTGAAATTGTACATTTGATGGTATAACACATAATGTTGTTCAGTTGCTGCAGTCTGATTCAAAGTGCTATAAATATGTTTGCCCTTTCTGCTAAGCCTGCCTAAGGGATTAGCAACCCCCCCCCCAAAAAAATAAATTCAGTTCAGTTGAATATTAACTGCATTAACTTTGCAGGCTGTAACATACTGTTAAACAGCCTACGGTGCAATATGGATGACTTGCTTAATACAAGTATTTTCATGCAAAAAAAATTTTCCTGTGGCAAAAGTCTTGCTCTGTCAAAAGGGAATAACTTCCTTCACCTGCCTTAGTAATATTAAAACAAAGTAATCAAATGACTGGACCAACTCTTAAACTTTTTTTAAAAAAAGAAATAAAAACAGAACAGTGGACTTGTCCTGAGAAGGCAGACTAACAACCCAATCTTATGGATCTTTATTCAGAAGTACATCACGTAGAATTCAATGGAACTTTCTCCCATGTGTATAGTATAAGCACACCCAGACTCATTATTCAGATCTATATCTATATATAGACAAAATACAAATTTTGGGGAGTGCCAATTATTTACACTTTCAAAATAAGTGTTTTAAGGATACAAATAGGAGAGACAGGTCAGACACTAGCTTGCCACAGAAGTGCAAGGCATGAACACACAAGTCAAACCCAACACCACTTTTAAAATTTGAAAACTTTTATTTCATTAGTGAAGTTGCTAAATTTCATCAGGGGTCAAAAACAGAAGCAAATAAGTCTTCAGCATTCTGAAAATTAGAGAGAGATAGACAAATCAGATTTGGAAACGTTGAGCTTATTTATGAGACAAGACAAAATTCCCTTTAAATTTGGCTTGTAAAAAAACTCAGTCAATTAAAAACTACCCGTCCCCAATTCCATTTCCCCAAATCATAATTCCAGTAGTCACAATGTGTGTATATATGTGCAAATGGCAATTGCTCTTGGGCACTGAAAGGCTTACTAAAAGGAATTTATCAGCAAAAAGATCCCTGGGAATTCTAAAAGGCTATTAATATGTTGTTGTTTTTAAAAAACTAAAAAACTATGCTGGATCATACCAAAGCCCCATTTAGTCCAGGGTTCTGTTCTCAAAATGGCTAACCAGGTGTCTATGGGAAACCCATAAGCAGGACATGACTGCAATATAATTCCCCAACTGGCATTCAGAGGCATACTGCTGGAGTAGTACTTAGCCTTATCCTCTCTGAATTTGCCTAATCTCCTTTTAAAGCCATCCTACTTGGCCGTCACTAAATCTAAAACTAAGGCAATGGATGCTAGTACTCCAAAAATGACCTCTGCAAGGGGAGGCCTAACACTGCAGTATTAAACTAGAAATACTATCTTTCTATATAAAGCAAGTGTACCACCTGCCCAATAATAATTGTGCCACATAAAGACTACCAACCACAGGCCTGATAGGCCTACATTCTTAACTCCTCTGTTATTAAATTCCACTTCAGCTCAACTGTATTTCCCAAATATTGTTCTTCTTTTAAAAAAAAAAAGTATTAACATTTTTGGTGAGTGAACAGTTCAACACCATAGCAACATGAAGAAATTCTATCAACGTAAAGGCACCACTTACAAAACTATGTTTTCAATATCGTATCTAGACTCTATACCAGCCTTTCCCAACCAGTGTGCCTCCAGATGTTGTTGGACTACAACTCCCATCAGTCTCAGCCAGCATTGCCAATGGTCAGGAAAGATGGGAGTTGTGGTCCAACAACATCTGGAGGCACACTGGTTGGGAAAGGCTGCTCTATACCATGCATAAGGAACCAGTGCCCCCCAGATACTCTTGGACTACAACTCCCATAATTCCTGATAACCATGCTGGCTGGAGCTGATGGGAACAGGAGTCCAACAACATCTGAAAGGGCACATCCTACAGTATTGAAGGAACTGGCTGAAGAACCCTTGAAATCCTCTGTCTATTATCTTTGCTAAATCATGGAGGATGGGTGAAGTGCCAGATGACTGGAGAAGGGCTAACATTGTCCCTATCTTCAAACAGGGCAAAAAGGAGGAACCAGGGAACTACAGACCAGCCGGCCTGACATCAATCTCTGGGAAAATTCTGGAGCAGGTCAGTCTGTAAGCACCTTGAAAACAATGAAGTGATCCGTAGAAGCCACCATGGACATATCAAGAACAAATCCTGCCAGACTAATCTTACCTCATTTTTTTATCAGGTAACCTTCATGGCAGAGTCTGAGGAAGCTGTGGACATAATATCTAGCTAGATTGGCGGGAACTAGACAGAGGGCCTTTTCAGTGGCGGCCCCCACCCTCTGGAACTCCCTTCCACAAGATCTTTGGCACGCCTCTTCCCTGAATATGTTCCGCAAGGCCTTAAAGACCTGGCTTTTTCAACAGGCTTTTGAGACTTCTGGGGAGGCTTAATGTTCTTATGATCGAAACGCCTCCTACCCTGTATTGTTGTTATCTTAATTTATATTGTTATATTGTATTTTATTGTATTGTATTTTGCTGCATTTTACTATATGTATGTCGCCTAGAGTGGCCACCGGCCAGATAGGCGACACATAAATTAAATTTTATTATTATTATTTATTATATATATATATCGACTTCAGCAAAGCATTTGACAAAGTGCCCCATGATATTCTGATTAGCAAGTTAGCTAAATGTGGGCTGGATGGAACAACCATTAGGTGGAAACACAGTTGGCTACAGAATAGTACTCAGTGCTTATCAATGGTTCCTTCTCAAACTGGGAGGAGATACCAAGCGGGATACCACAGGGATTGGTCCTGGATCCAGTGCTCTTTAACATTTTTATTACTTGGATGAGGAGGTACCAACACTGTGATGTGGCTGCAAAAAGGCAAATGCTATTTTCGGCTACTTGTATAATTTCCACATTGAGTGAAGTATTAGTTCCCCTCTATTCAGCACTGGTAAGGCCTCATCTTGAGTATTGCATCCCGTTCTGGACACCACACTTTAAGAAGAATGCAGACAAACTGGAACAGGTTCAGAGGAGGGCAACAACGATGATCAGGGGACTCGAAACAAAGCCCTATGAGGAGAGACTGAAAGAACTGGGTATGTTTAGCCTAAAGAAGAGAAGACTGCGGGGAGATACAATCACACTCTTCAAGTACTTGAAAGGCTGTCAGACAGAGGAGGGCCAGGATCTCTCCTTGATCATTCCAGAGTGCAAGACATGGAACAATGGGCTAAAGTTATAGGAAGCCAGATTTCAACTGAACGTCAGGAAAAACCTCCTACCTGTTAGACAGGTACAACAATGGAACCAATTACCTAGGGAGGTAGTGGACTCTCCAACTCTGGAGGCATTCAAGAGGCAGCTGGACAGGCACCTGTCAAGTATGCTATAAGTCAGATTCCTGCACTGAACAGGGGGTTGGACTTGATGACCTTATAGGCCCCTTCCATATCTACTGTTCTGTGCTTCCCCATTCCTGCACTACACAGTGTTATTTAATTGGCTGTCTCTAATAAAATCACCAAATCCACATAGAAAGTAAGAATAATAAATAACTACAGTAGAATATAAAGCCTAGTATAACAGGAAGATCTTCAATCCAGCGGGTCAAGTGCCTTCGCAGAATCTTTAAAAAAAATTAAACTACACTTTGTAGGGGGGGGGGGAACAAGCAAAGAGAAGAGCTTAATTAATGTAATTTAATTTATTTAGAAGGTTTATATATCACCTTTCAGCAAAGCAAATCAACCAAGCCAAAATATTCCACAAACTAGAAGAGAAGACACAACGAAAATCCTCTCTGCTACCCAACCAACCGTACTTCAACTACAGGTGGGACAAGGAGAATAGCCTCCCCAGCACATCTCAACGAATAAGCAGAGTGATGTTGCTGAAAAGTAGCCTCAAAGACTAGCAGCAAGAGCAGAAGAGTGGCAGGGGTATGACTTAATCCTCTCCCCTCCTGCAGTTTCTATACTAAAATAAATAAATAAATAAAATGTTGTCCCACAGTTGCTTTCCCACTTATGGAGTAGAAAAACAAATGTATGTGTGGAGCCCCCCCCCTTTTTTGCACCATGGGAAAAAAGTGTTTGGGGTGTCAAGCAGGAAGGGTTAAGCAGCCCCTCCTGAACATTCTGTTCATACTGGTAGCCTTTCACAGCTGAGTTTCATTTAAAAAACAACACTCAGATCATTTATGCATCTACTGTGCAACATCTAGTGTAGCCCTTAGATCTAAACAGATCCCCAAACTTAGAAAACATTGTTCACATTTTCAAAAATGTGATATGTTTATTTATGAACCATTGTGCTTTTCTGGACTCTTTCATGATTTCAGCAAGTACTAGCCTCTCAATAACCCTTAGAAAGCATCTGTGTAAATGTGCAGCTGTTGTGTTATCTAGGGCCCAAATTCCTCAATGTATGGCTACTTTTTAAAGGGCAATAGGTTGTTGTTGGCATAATCAAACAATCCAGAGCGTAACATAAGGCTCTGATTATGGCCCAATCTAGATAGGGTACGCAGCATTTCACTGAGAAGCATATCAACTTTGCTTTTCACTAATGGCAGGTACAGGTGAAAGGTGAGTTACACTGGGATCTGGGGCTGCCAACAGATGGATAGAAAGCATACATTTCTAGTGGGCCTGGAGCTAGCAGAGGGGCCAGACTATTAGTTTTCATTTTAAAAAAAAGTTTGTACATGGTCTAGAAAAAAAGTTATAAACCAAAATATGAGGCACCCCCCAGGGCTGGTACCCTGGCTCAGGTTGTCATGCTCCCCAACACCCCTTCCTGATGAAGGCAGCATGGGCTTAAACAGCCCCACCCACCCCATCTACCGCCTGCATCATTGCGTCAGTGTGCTGCATGCACATGCCTGCTATCACCGAAGATGGTGGCAGGGGTGTCAACCCCTAAGGATCCCCCTGCTACCATCTTGGCTGATGGCAGGCATGTGTGCACAGCACACGCACACTGACATGGGAGATAGGTGGGGCAGACCTATTTAAGCCCGTGCCGCCTGCATGGGAGGTGTTGCGTAGGAGGGTGGAGCTCCCTCTCCACTGTCTACAACAGCATTGTCGCTGGGCCCCACAACCCAACATTTGCACAGTTGACGGAGTAAGAGCTCTACTCTCCCAGTCTAAAGTGGGGCCCCAGAGGCCTTTGGCCAGTGCCCAACCTGGCCTCCCGCCCCCCCCCCCCCAAATTTCTGTGAAATGAGCTGCCTGCTGCTCCAAGTCCCCACTGTTCCAGGTTTTTAGCTAATGAGTAAAGTGGAATCACGGTAAACAGGGAGGAATGTTTTGCCCAGAGGAAGGGAACCTCAGCCCTGGGACACAAATGTGACCCTCCTAGACTTTGCCTAGCTCTCAGGACTCTTCCCAGGGCCTCTCTGTCTCACTCCCAGGACACACAACTCATCAGCCCTGCTTAAGGCCCTTTGAGTGTTTTGGCCAGCTAGAATGAATTCTAGAGCTGTGATAATGCCTTTTGCTTATCTGGATGGAAGACAGAGAGGTGTTTGTGTGTGTGAAGAAACATCTGACTTTTCTATCACTGGAATGTAGCCTACTGTACAAACGTAAGGGTCGTATTCATTTCTCTATCCAGAACTCTGACACCACCATATCATTGCCACACAGCTCCAGAAAGGTCGCCCATGATGGAATGTGGTTCTCAGGTTCCTCCCTCCCCTGCAACGATTCCACTGGAAATCTCTCCAGCTCATAGGAATATAGGAAGCTTCCTTTTACTGAGTCCAACTAATTCAGTATTAGTCCACCTAATTCAGTATTTTGAACACTGAACATAAGAAGAGCTTGCTGGATCAGGCAGAAAGCCCATCTAATCCAGTATCCTGTTCTCACAGTGGCCAACCAGATGCCTATGGGGCTGGGAGTAGTTCTCCAAGGTCTCAGATAGGAGTCTCTCCCTATCCTGGTCCTATTTGGAGATGTTGGGGACTGCACCTGAGAAATTTTGCTTGACACCAATGGACTCTTTTGGGGGTGGGCTAATAGCAACATGGGGGCTGATTTTGGTCAGCTTCCAAGCTCAGGAGGGAAGGGTGAGACCTCACCTCCCCATGTGCTACAATCCTGATTAAAAGGGGGGGAAGTGCCTGTTATTAATTTTTTTTAATTCTGACAAGCTTTCAAGGTGATGTGTTTAAAGCTTCATTTTGCCCTATGTGGAAGCTACACTTTGGCTACTTCAAACTTCACTTCTGCCATAAAACTTCCTAGGAGGATTAGGTAAGCCTTTCAGCTTCACTGCTCCAAATTAACAACCTTACTATGGTGTTGCAAGAGTTACTAAGGCAAAGAATATGAAGCAAAGCAAAACTGCCCTTTAGCTGTAATTCTGAAACTGTAAGATTAGTTAAAATCATGGGTATACAGGACAAAACTATAAAAAGCTAGGTTGGGTAGGATTACCACCACCACCTGTGCTCATGTGTCAATGTGTATACACACATATATACCTTGAGGATATGATTTAATGCATTTGAAGAAGTAGACTCTAGCCCATGAAAGTTTATGTTATGTTTAAGGTGCTGCAAAACTCTCATTTTTGCTATAGCAGACTAATACAGCCACCCTTCTGGAAAATGTTTTGTAAGCAACTGAAATGTCTGTGATGTCCAGCTACATTAGAAGTACTTTCCATACTATTTCAGTTCTGGTAGACATTGATTACAGGAAATTCTGAGGTATATGAATAGCTCTGCATTGCCATTTGCTTGAAAGCAAAGTTCATTTCAAGACTACTTTGCGTTTTCAGACTGTACCATCAAATTCAAATGAGGTAACATCTATAAACCACATAGTTTTAATTAATGGTTAAAAACTCAGCGAGTCATAGAGCAAAAGAATAACTAAGGCACAACAGAATATACAGACACACAATACAGTTTTACAATTTTTTTAAAGGAAAGGAATGTCTTGCAGTACCACCAAAAATAGACATCCCAAAGGGCAATTTTATTTTTCCCATTCCTGGATATGATTCTTTCTTCATAATTTAAAAGTAATATCAAACCAGTGGTACTCACAGTTAAAGTTGCATTCTCTTGATAACTCAGTGAAAGGAATTAATTTCTTTGGTACCTTAAAGACTTTTGGCCGACTTACCTGCTTAAATAGAAAGAACTAATTTACTAAAGAAATGCCCATGGGCAAACATGTTCCGGCTAATGAAGTGTTCAGCTTTTGCATGATTAACCAGCTGATGGGGGTGGTGAAAAATCACAGGGCATAAAATAATAATAAGAAAAAATGATTATTAGTTCTCTTTTAAAACTGTTCCATGAAAAATGTCCTTATTTTAATTCACTGCTTGGAAAATGAATTTTCAGAAAGATAGATTCTAATAACTTACCAAGGGAGAAAAACTGAGACCATGTCAAGCAATCACTCTTTGCTGAATCACATCATGGGGAATGGCTCAGGGGAAAGGAAAAGGAAAAGACGGTAGCCAGCTCTAGAACAACTAGCTTACCTACATAACAGGTATTGCCACTTGTCATAAAGTGAATTTTCTAATACTGAATATTGCAAAACGCATTACATAAGTTGAAAACTATGACTGGGCTTTGTGACAGTTAATTTCCTCAATGGTTCTCTATGCCCAAGTACAGCATTTGGCTTTAGTAGAAATAGATAAATTGACAAAATGAGAAGACAAGGTGCTGGCACACTTAATTCCAAAAGTGACTATCGTACAGATTTATGATCTATGATACATTTTCTTGAAGGTGGTTTCCCTGTTCGTTAAACATGGCACTTAGCTCATGGACAAACTCTTCAAATTTTTGTTTTCTAAGGAGAAAATAATCTGCACATGCACTAAAGAATCCCTCCCCCCACTGGTTAGACTTGAAAGAGACTTAAAGTGAGGGACAAGCTTTCACAGACTTTCAGAACAAAATGGAAACTAGACATATTAACTGTTTGGCTTATTGGAGGTCAATGAGGTGATACTGCTTAAAGCAACCCGACTTTGTACTCCACTCATTCACTCTGGTTACACAAGCATGTAATTTAACAGAAAAAAATGTGTGGTTACTCTTTCTCTTTCTGACATGTCATTTCTTGAAATTAATACGTTTATGCTGGATTAGTTATGAAGGTGCACAATTTTAAGAGGAAAAGTAAATGTCAGCCCAAACACTTTAAACAGCTAATAATGAACATTCCTCCTTCACCTATTGCTGCCTTACAATACATAGTACTGTTTACTTTTCACTTTAGCTCTGCTGTAAAAACATCCTATCTGTATTTGTTGAAAAAAAGCCAAACCGTTCAACGGAAACAATAGGAGTTGTCTGTACACCTGACAAGGCAGCTTGCTACTATACCAATATTCATGTTTGACTTGGCATTGATAGTGAATGGGATGTCCAACTATAAACAAAAAAGGTCAGCTTAAGAGGACACTTAATAACTATACAATGTCTTCACTCTTACCCATATGTACTTTACCCTTCTGGATCAAGCATATGAAACAACACATTAATAGCATGTACTTTGACTTGATTGATTCATTGATTGATTGCATTTGTATACTGGGCAATTTACAACAATTAAAAACATTAAAAACAAATATATAAATTTAAAAACACATTTTTTAAAAAAGCAATTTAAAAACACATGCTAAAGGAAGAGGAAAGTCTTGACCTGGCGCCGAAGAGATAACAGCGTTGGTACCAGGTGCACCTCATCAGGGAGATCATTCCATAATTTCGAGGCCACCGAGAAGGCCCTCTCCCTTGTTGCCAGACTCCCAGCTTCCCTCGCAGTAGACACCCAGAGGAGGGCCTTGGATGTGGAGAGTAGTGTACGGGTGGGTTCGTGTCAGGAGAGGCGTTCCATCAGGTATTGTGGTCCCAAGCCATGTAAGGCTTTATAGGTCAAAACCAGCACCTTAAATTGAGCTCGGAAACATACAGGCAGCCAATGTAAGTGGGCTAGAATCAGTTTTATATGTTTGAACCGTCTGGTCCCTGTTACCAATCTGGCTGCTGCATTTTGCACAAGCTGCAGTTTCTGAACCATCTTCAAAGGCAGCCCCACACAGAGCACATTGCAGTAATCTAACTTGGAGGTTACCAGAGCATGGACAACTGAAGCCAGGCTATCCCTGTCCAGATAGGGGCATAGCTGGGCCACCAACCGGGTTGGTAGAAGGCAATCCGTGCCACTGAGGCTACCTGAGCCTCAAGTGACAGATATGGTTCTAGGAGAACCCCCAAGCTACAAACCTGCTCTTTCAGGGGGAGTGCAACCCCATCCAGGACAGGTTGGACATCCACCATCCAGTCAGAAGAACCACCTACTAGCAGCATCTCAGTCTTGTCTGGATTGAGCCTCAGTTTATTAGCCCTCATCCAGTGCATTGTCGCAGCCAGGCACTGGTTCAGCACATTGACAGCCTCACCTGAAGAAGATGAAAAGCAGAAATACAGCTGCATGTCATCAGCATACTGATGGCAACACACTCCAAAGCTCCGGATGACCGCACCCAACGGTCTCATGTAGATGTTGAACAGCATGGGGGATGGAACTGACCCCTACAGAACCCCATACTGGAGTATGGGTGCTGAGTAATGTTCCCCAAGCACCACCTTCTGGAGCCGAACCACCAAGTAGGAGCGGAACCACCACCATGCAGTCCCTCCCACTCCCAACTCAGCCAGTCTTCCCAGAAGGATACCATGGTCGATGGTATCGAAAGCTGCTGAGAGATCAAGGAGAATCAACAGAGTCACACTCCCCCTGTCTCTCTCCCAACAGAGGTCATCATACAAGGTGACCAAGGCTGTTTCCGTGCCAAAATCAGGCCTGAAACCCGACTGAAATGGATCCAGATAATTGGTCTCATCCAAGAAGGTCTGGAACTGGCCTGCAACCACTCGTTCAAGCACCTGGCCCAGGAATGGAACATTTGCTACCAGCCTATAGTTATTAAGATTTTCTAGGTCCAGGGAGGGTCTCTTCAGGAGTGGTCTCACTACCGCCTCTTTCAGGCAGCCAGGGACTACCCCCTCTCACAGAGAGGCATTAATCACTTCCCTGGCCCAGCTGGCTGTTCCATCCCTGCTAGCTTTTATTAGCCAAGAAGGGCAAGGATCCAGCACAGAAGTGGTTGCACAAACCTGTCCAAACAGCTTGTCAACGTCCTCAAGCTGCACCAACTGAAACTCATCCAAGAAATCGGGACAAGGCTGTGCTCTGGATACCCCGCTTGATTCACCTGCTATAACACTGGAGTCTAAGTCCTGGCAGATGCAGTCCTGTAACTTTTAGGGGTCGCATAAAGTATAGAAGCAGCAAAAGGCACTACAAATGCTAAATTAAGCACAAAGCAATCAGGCACATGCTCTTTCACTTGGAGACATCCCTATTAATTTTAATTAACAGTTTCCTACCCTAGCTATGCCTTCTGAAAATCATTGTAAGATAATTTGCATGTTCTCCTACATACAAATTGAACACGAAAACCCATAAAAATTAGCTATGCAAATAAATATGGCTGCCCTAATCTAGCAATGGCAATCTGCCTATACATCCTCTTTCAGACTGGGGGAATCAGTGCAAAAGTAAAGGGATTGAAATAAAAAGGAACTATATTGCAACTATTGCATGTACAATTCCTCTTGTTTTGATAGCTACCATTTTAACTGAGATCCTTTTAATGGAGATGCTAGGAACTGAATCTGAGTCATTTTGCATGTAACAGCACGTGATCTACCACTGACATATGCCCTCTATAGTATGCCATTGAAATCTAGTATAACATCCATAGTCTCTAAAGTAACATTTTGATTTCTGGAAGGTAAAATGGTATCCAATAGGCAGTTCAAAAGTCTCCCCTCTCCAAAACAGCAACTAAGTTATATTGGGCTCTATACTTGATAAATGCAGCGCATAGAGGCGTTGTACCTCAGAGAAACCAGTCCTCTATTTAAAGAGCTGTTTGATCCAGGCCCAGGACCCAGGACCATAAGAAGAAAGGAGAGCAGGGGGGCTTGACATTGCCCATCAACAGTTAGCACCTGGACAGCGGACTGAGCAGGCACACAGGTCACCTGGGCACAGTTTGTCCTGCTAATTAAATTATAGTAATTATTTCTAACTTTGTATCTATATGTATAAAAAATATAATTCATTAGTTTTATGGAAACTGATGTTCTCTTTTGGCAATACATTTCTTCTTTTTGGCAATGTGTAAGTGGCCATCCCAGCAGCTGAGAAAGGTTGAGAAAAATGTGTGTTGTGTTTTGCTTTAGTTGTATTCATGTAGCTTTTTATTTTATAGTTTTATGGCCATCTTATTTTGTACTTAAATTATTTATTGTCAGCCTCTCAAGTGAAATTTGATATAGAGAAGTAAACTCAGCATTTCCCCTCCCCATACACTCCTTGTGTCCATCAACTGAACAAGTGAAAGGAACTGAAATGCCGTCTCACCCCACTCTAGAGGTGATAACATAGTCCTTCTAAAATTGCAGACACATACTGTGGCTGAGTGGTGGTGTTTGTAAACATTTCTAATTATAATCTTTTAGTGCTAAAATTAGAAGGTCAGTCAGTTAAGTGTAAAAGAAAAAAAGAGAAAGGGAGCCTTCCAAAAACGTTTAGCTACATGAGAGAAGCCTTATTAACTTAGTGTAAGAGCAAAAGCCTTCTAATTCTGAGAAGGGAGGTGCCTGCCATCAGAATTTCAACTCTGATATTGTAATGCTTTGGACAATTTGAAGAAGAAGATTGCCACTAGCAACAAAACATGCCTGTTATTTACTTGATGTTTTAGGACATATCCATGAAACAATAAATATATTAAGCAACCACTTTCATTTTCTATAACCTGATTTTTAATGTTTGTAACATAAGCTTTGTGTACCTTCATTCTTCTGAAGTTCTTTATACTCTGCAGACTTATTTCTAAAAAAGCAAATACACAAGGCAAGACTCACTGGGTTGTACCTGCTAACGAAGCCTTTTCACAAGGTAGGGTGTTGTCAATCCCTCCTACTCAATCCATCCCCCTGTGACCACCCCAAAAAGCTTCTTCTGAGGGTTGGGGGACCCTCTGGAACAGTATAAGATATGGCATGCATCGTTGCAACTAGTGAAAATCAGGTGCCTTGCCGCTAGCACAAAACAACCATTAGATACAGCTCATTGAGAGTACCTTGCCCAAGGGCCCTACAAAACGTAGAGCTGGAACTTAAGATTTTTCCTGTTGTATGAACAAGGTTAGAAATAGGATCATCCCAGGCATCAGGAAGGGGCTATGACAAAGCAAGGCAGGACGTGAAAGTGTGACCTTGCTCCTGCTTCTCCATCTCTTGGTGGCTTTTGATACCATTGACAACAGCAACCTCCTGACTGGCTCCATGGAATAGGAATTGGGGGCACCATGTTACGGTGGTTCCAGGCCTATCTACAGGACTGACTCCAAAGAGTAGTGCTGAGTGATTGTTTTTAAGCCCCCTAGCAATTGTGCTATGGGATGCCTCAGGGTACAACCAACAGAGATGACTTAGTGCAGCCTTTCCCAACCAGTATGCCTCCAGATGCTGTTGGACCACAACTCCCATCAGCCTTAGCCAGCATTGCCAATGGCCAGGAAAGATGGGAACTGTGGTCCAACAACATCTGGAGGCACACTGGTTGAGAAAGGCTGACTTAGTGGATGAAGTGGCAGTCATGGGAACTCTGGGGACAAGTGAAAATGTTATACTTGACTTCTTGATTTTAAAGGAAGCAAAAGCTGATAGGAGCCATATGTGTACTCTGGACTTCAGGAAAGCCAATTTTAATAAACTCAGAACATCTCACCAAATCATAATTCTAGTAGTCATGATGGGTGTGTATGTGTGCAAATGGCAGCTGCTCCTGTGGCCCAAACTGGGCACTGAAAGACTTACTAAAAGGAATTTCTCAGCACAAAGATCCCTGGGAATTCTAGGAGGCTAGGGTTTCCAGGCCATCTTTAGCTGGACACTTAATTGCTCTTGCCATATCTTAATACAGTTATGTTGTTGTTGTTTTTAAAAAAACTAAGAACATAAGAAGAGCCTTGCTGGATCATACCAAAGCCCCATTTAGTCCAGGGTTTTGTTCTCACAATGGGTAACCAGGTGTCTATAGGAAGCCCATAAGCAGGACATGACTACAATATAATCCTCAGCAATTGGCATTCATAGGCATACTGCTGGAGCAGTACTTAGCCTTATCCTCTCTGAATTTGCCTAATCTTTTAAAGCCATCCTACTTGGCCATCACTAAATATAAAACTAAGGCAATGGATGCTGGTACTCCGAAAAGGACCTCTGCAAGGGGAGGCCTGACACTGCAGTATTAAACTAGAAATACTATCTTTCTATATAAAGCAAGTGTACCACCTGCCCAATAATAATTGTGCCACATAAAAGACTACCACCCGCAGGCCTGATAGGCCTACATTCTTAACTCCTCTGTTATTAAATTCCACTTCAGTTCAACTGTATTTCCCAAATACTGTATTGGTAATTGTTTTTTTAAAAATTTAGAAAAATGTATTAACGTTTTTATTGAGTAAAAAGTTCAACACCATAGCATCATGCAGCAATACTATCAACATAAAGGCACCACTTACAAAAATACGTTTTCAGTATCACATCTAGACTCTGCACCAGGCATAACGAACTGGTGGCCCTCCAGATGTTCTTGGACTACAACTCCCATATTTCCTGGTAATTGGCCATGCTAGCTGAGGTAGATAGGAATTGGAGTCCATCAACATATGCAAGGGCACATCCTAGAGTATTGAAGGAACTGTCTGAAGAACTCTTGGAACAGCTTTCTATTATCTTTGCTAATTCATGGAGGATGGGTGAAGTGCCAGATGACTGGAGGAGGGCAACACTGGAGGCATTCCAGAGGCAGCTGAACAGGCACCTGTCAGGTATGCTTTAATTTGGATTCCTGCATTGAGCAGGGGGTTGGACTCAATGGCCTTATAGGCCCAACTCTACTACTCTATGATTCTATCTTAACCCCAGTGCTATTTAATATCTATATTGAAATCTATATGAAGCCACTGGGAGCAGTCCTTAGGGCAAGGTATGATCAGCATGCTGATGACATTCAGCACTACTTCTCCATAACAACCAAATGAGAAGAGCCTGTGCAGGCCTTGGATCAGTACCTGGATACAGTGGTGGGGCGGGTGAAGGAAAATAAGCTGCGCTTGAATCCTGGCAAGACAGAGGTGCTATGGGTGTCCACAGAATTGGTTGTTGCCTGCCCTGGACAGGATTTCACTCCCCTGCAGGAACAGGTATGCAGTCTGGGGGTACTTCTGGATCCACGTATGCCACTAAAGGCCCAGATAGTCTCAGTGGCTAGAAGCACTTTTTATCAGCTGCACCTTGTGAGCCAACTACGACCATTCCTAGACTGGGAGAGCTTGGTCACAGTAGTTCAGGCATTGTTCACTGTGTTGGAACTGCTTTTTAAGATGTTTTTAAAGCTTTTTTTTAAAGATGTTTTGTTTTGATATATTTTAAAGTATATTTTAAGATGTTTTAGAGTGTTTTTAGTGTTTTGTTTGCTGCTTTGGGGTCCTGGGAAGAAGGGCAGGATATAAGTTTAATAAATAAATTAAACAAATAAATAATAAGACTGGATTACTGCAATGCACTCTATGCTGGGCTTCTCTTGCATTTGACCTCGAAACTGCAATTAGTGCAGAATGCTGCAACTAGATTACTGATGGAGATGAGACCATGTCAGTGTATAACACCTCTGCTCAGAGATCTGGGCTGGTTGCCAATTTGTTACTGGACCAAGTTCAAGGTGTTACTGCTAGTATATAAAGTCCTTAACAACTTGGGACCAGTTTTCTTGAGAGACCACATTACCCTATATGTGCCTACTTGAGTGAGCACTTTGCTCTGTGCTACATAATACTTGTTGTGCACTTGTGAGAAATTGTTCTTTCAGTGTGGCAGCGCCTACTCTTTGAAACTCCCTACCTATAGACATTAGGTAGACGCCTTCGCTGTATTCCTTTCAGTGCCTGCTTAAAACTTTTCTGTTTAGGCAAGACTTTCCAGACACATAGATGTTGATCTGTTTAAATCTTTTTAGCTTCATTTTAATTGTTGTAAATATGTTTTTAATTACTTGTTTTTACCTGTTTTATTAATAATTTTAATTTTTTTTGTAAACTGCTTAGAGGCCTTTACATTCAAGCGGTATATAAATTTTGTTAAATAAATAAATATGCTTTGCATGCCATCCAACCCATGGCACCTTCAGTTAAATGGATCTTTGTGAGAGGACTAGGAAAGACCTCTGATTGATACTGTACAGAGCCAGTACAAATCAGAACAGTGAATACCTAGTTGGGTGAATCCATGGTATGACTTGATGCTAGGAATGAGGTAGAAATTTGATTCAGCTCGCAATTAAAGCTGAATCAATAAAATCCACTCTCCAAAACAATGAGGGAATCAGAACAGAGACTTCTTTCAACATTTGCACTTACCTGAATATTACGATGCAGTTCTCCAATCAATCAATATTTACAAAAATGATATATTGGGGTGGATGAATACATTATATAGTGTAAGTATCATACAGAAATGCAGTATATTAGGAGGAACTGCTTGCAAAAAGTCTGCATTAGTCAAAACTGCACACAAAAATGTGTTTATTACAAGAAATTTGCACTAAAATGCTAAAGAATTTTCATGAAGGTTTTTGTAAAAATAACTTGTAAATTGCTACAGAAATGTGGAGAACTGAATTAAGATTGGAAAAATAAGAAACAGAGAAATGAAACTGACAGATCTTTCCATCTATATTACATATGCTTGGTTCACATTATTGCTATTATAATTTATATGCCACATATTTAAACAAAACTCTGAACGCTTTACAACTTAGGTTAAATATCAGCAAATGCAAAAAATACTAGGGAATTTCTGCATTCCATTAAACACAATTATCAACTAAGGGAGCAATCCAACTTGAGTTTACACCGGGCTGGGGGGAATTGGATGTGGCAGACCCCTGACTGAGGTTGCAGGCTCCCAGCTGTACCAGCAGAAGCCCCCCCATCCCAGTTGAACTGTGGCAGCGCCAAGCGCCTGCCAGCACCACTAGGGGTCCTGGGGAGAACTAGCCTGGCGGATGGAGAGGCAGTGGGAGCCAGCAGTAACCCCAAAAATGGGGCATTCTGGGGGCATGGCAGGGAGGAGCTGCAGGGAGGTACTTATGCAGCATCCAAGTTCCCCTCATGAGCTCTCCCAAGAGTCCCAATGTGGCCCAAAGTTTCACCAGCAAAAAGGCCAGTGCAGTGTACTGCCTTCAAGTCGATTCCTACTTATGGCAACCCTATGAATAGGGTTTTCATGAGGCTGAGAGGCAGTGACTGCCCGAGGTCACCCAGTGAGCTACATGGATATGTGGGGATTCGAACCCTGGTCTCCCAGGTCGTAGTCCAATACCTTGACCACTACACCACAGTAAAATTATTCCAATGATGCTCTGCAGGGAACGTTGACTCCCTTGTAGGCCTGTTGTGGGAGTTAGCTCTTCCCTTGTGGCTTCCACGCACAGCTCCGGACGCAGCTCTGAGTGCCGCAGACCTTCTCATTGGCTACTCCTCACTGGTCCCTCCTCCCACCAGCTGCCCCTGAGTCAGATTACTCTGTAATTAGAGCATCTTCTTTAGTATGAGAACAAACATCCTTGATCTCTCTGCGGCTTTTGTTACCATCGACCATGGTATCCTTCTGGAGAGGCTCGCGGAGTTGGGAGTTGGAGGTACTGCTTGGCAGTGGTTCCGCTCCTACTTGGCAGGCCGTCTCCAGAAGGTAGTGCTTGGGGAACATTGCTCGACACCATGGGCTCTCCAATGTGGGGTCCTGCAGGGGTTGGTTTTGTCTCCCATGCTTTTTAACATCTACATGAAGCCGTTGGGTGCGGTCATCAGTTTTGGAGTGCGTTGTCATCAGTATGCTGATGACACGCAGCTCTACTTCTCCTTTTCATCCTCTTCAGGTGAGGCTGTCGATGTGCTGAACCGTTGCCTGGCCGCAACAATGGACTGGATGAGAGCTAACAAACTGAGGCTCAATCCTGACAAGACTGAGATGCTGTTGGTGGATGGTTTCTCTGATCGGATGGTGGATATATACCTTGTCCTGGATGGGGTTACACTCCCCCTAAAGGAGCAGGTTCGTAGTCTGGGAGTCTTCTTAGACTCTTCCCTTTCACTTGAGGCTCAAGTAGCCTCGGTGGCACGGAATGCATTCTACCAACTTCGGTTGGTAGCCAGCTACGTCCCTATTTGAGTAAGGAGGACTTTACATCAGTTGTACATGCTCTGGTAACCTCGCGTTTGGACTACTGCAATGCGCTCTATGTAGGGCTACCTTTGAAGACAGTTCGGAAACTTCAGCTAGTGCAAAATGTGGCGGCCAGATTGTTAACAAGGACCAAGCGGTCCGAACACATAACACCTGTTCTGGCTCGCCTGCACTGGCTACCAATATGCTTCCGGGCCAGATTCAAAGTGTTGGTATTAACCTATAAAGCCTTATAAGGCGCGGGACCACGATACCTGTCGGAACGCCTCTCCCGATACGAACCGGCCCGTGCACTACGTTCTGCTACGAAGGCCCTCCTCCGGGTTCCGACTCATAGGGAGGCCCGGAGGGTGGTGACAAGATCTAGGGCCTTCTCAGTGGTGGCCCCCGAACTGTGGAATAGTCTCCCTGAGGAGGTGTGCTTGGCGCCGACATTGTTATCCTTTCGGCGTCAAGTTAAAACCTTCCTCTTTTCCGAGGCATTTTAATTTAACTTAATTTTTAAAATTTGTTGTAACTGATTTTAGATTGTTTTATTTTTATATGTTCAGTTGTATTATATTGTGTGATTTTATTGTATTTCTTGTGTTCACCGCCCAGAGAGCTATTGCTAGTCGGGCGGTATAAAAGTCTAATAAATAAAATAAAAATAAATAAAACATAGCACATAAAAAATCAGCTACAAAAATACAAGGAAAACTCCTAAAAATATCCTGTAGACATCAGGAAGTAAGATATTGCCCAAAAAAACCCACAAGTATTTTATTTTATTGCTTTTTCATTAAAGAAAACACTCCATAGTGACATACAATAAAAAAACAATTTAAACCAATTTTTTTTTAAAGCCTAAAAAACAATAGCAGACACTAATGCAGCAGAACAGGAACAAGCAGCATCTAAGAACTTGTGATATTCTGTCTCTGATTCTGAAAAAAATGCAGCTGCCAGAAGTTTTAAATTATTTTTTTCCAGGGCACTCCAGTAGCAGAGATGTACTATGCTCTTATTTATTTGCCACTTTTCAGGGTTACCCTTCCCTAGATGGCTCATGACACATTAAAATACAAAATATTACAAGCATGAAATCATAATATACAGCACAACAGACCTAAAAATGTAACAGCAGCAGCTCAAAACAGACCTAAAAGCTCATTCAAAAGCTGAGCGGAATAATAAAAAATCTTTAGGGGTTCTCCTAAAAACAATCAGAGGAGGGGCCTTCCCTGTCTCCCTGGGAAGAGAATTCCAAAGTTGACAGTTATAATAAACTCTATCTATTCATCCCTTGCACTTCAATGAGGGTATAACAAAGGGTAGAGATTTGTTTGTGTCAGTTCAGGATAGCTCAGCTCTCCTGGGTTCAGTGCATTTTGGCCTCAAAAGCAATGATTACTCAAGGTTCTCATTGTATTTGAAAGAGACCTGGAAAAAGCTAGGCTTTGAAGATACTGAACTTCCAAACAGATTAGCTTTTTTCTTCAGTAAAAAAATATAGTAAGCATAAGACACAAAACAAAATATATTCCTTTTTTGTAATCCCATTTGTTCCAAATAAGCATAACAACTGTTAATCTCTACAAGTTTACCTACTGTTGCCTATATTTAGGAAATTTGGATATCAGCAACCAAGTTCAATAGAGGGTGTTTCTTTGACCAAAAATAGATGTTTGCTTTTCAGAAAATATGCGAAAGGCTTTCAGATATGAAAGAAACCTAGATTGAATTTCAATTCAAATTAATTAAAAGTTTAAACATAATATAGATTTGGTGCACATTAAACGTCCCCCATTACATCTCACTTCTGGATCACAGACTCGCCATCAGGGCCTCTCCTAATCATCAGGGCCTCTGCTAACCAGCTTCAAACACTGGTTAAGAGGGAATTTGGGTTCTTATAGACATTCTCCCAGTCAGGTGGAAGCCACTTTTCTATTATGAATTACCATGCAGTTAGGAGACCATCTCAGTGTTTCAGTCATATGGGGAATCCTAACTGCATGGGCCTTTCTCCCCATGGAACTGGCACCATGAATGATCAAGATTCTCTAGTAAAGACCCACACAAATGTGGGTCATTTAAAGTTCTTCCAGTCAAACAAGAGCTGCTCACAGATAAATAGGTGGCATACTGATGGAGAAGTATCTGAAACAAAGGTTGGCAACCTGGGCTCCATATGTGGCTATCACCCAAATTTTATGTGAATTGTAAAGAAAAAAAGAGATCAGCAGAAAGATAAAATGGGAGGCCCTGTCTACTTTTGTCTCTTACCCCATCCATCTCCAGCAAGTGGCCCTTAAAAGATGAACCCTGAGAGAATGAGGACCTCAAGAGAAAGATGGTTCACCACTCTAGTCTAAAGGCATAATGGGTACCAATAAATGCAATGGTTAGCCAGTTGTGGCTGGAAGGAACAGGGCAAGGGGAATTTACATTTTAGCAAGGACAGCAGAGTTGTAGCCGTCCATGGTTGTAGGGGGTCATAGACTCCTTACTTTTTGGGGAGCAGGGTCCCAGCAGGGTCCCTATATACAAGCCAATCAGCATGAAAAGGGAGCGTGTTAGCTACTGAAAAGAATCTTCTCACTTGGCCAACAACATTTTTCCTTGTCCATTCATGCTGATTGGAGCCAATCAAAGTGAAAGGCGACGAGTCTGTCACTGAGAAGACTCTTCTCAGTACCTAACACACATCTCTCTTTTCATGCTGATTGGCTCCTAGGGTGAGAAGTTAACTTCGTGGCAAAGTACCTTGGTCTCCCAAATCCTAGTCCCACACTTGGCTTCATTTCAGAATTCTTAAAATCAAAAGGTTTCTGGCAGCATTTAGCCTCCGGTGAGAGAAATTTAGTGTGGGGGATGGGAAGCCTATGCACACAGCAGGTTTATTCTGGTTCTATAATTCTGTAATTGCAGAAGAGACCGTGAATCTTGGGGGTGTGGCTGTGATGTGTGATGTGACTATCATGAAGGGATCCTGCACTTCTGAATTTGCCACTACACTACTAAAGGAGAGGTTGGGTGACAGCAATCTTCCACCTGATTGCTTAAAAAGCAGAAGAATGGCTATAGGTCTACATAAGTATAGTCTTATTCACTAATCAGAAGTATCTAAAATATACTTTATGGCAACAAGAGCTGTCTCCTGAATAGATATTTCTGTAATCATTTAAAGGCATTAGGTTTCTTCAGTGCTAGGAATGGAGCTGGGATGATTTCAGTATAAAGGCCATGTGAAAAGAGACTGTGGCACGTGGCCAGGTTACCCAGCTGTTTTCCAAATATGATGACAGGTGCCCATTTTTTCCATTTGCTCGTGGAACGCAATATGTCTTCAAACAACATTTTTGCCAAGTAGGCCGATGCAGTTACATTTCAAAGATCCAGCAGGCTAAGATATATACTGCAAATTATTTTGTTTGACAGATACTTTGATAGCTTCCCCTTTTAAAATCAATTTTAGTCCTACAGTATTTCAAACAACAAATTGTAAAGATAATACAAATGCATTCTACATGAAAGAAAATGAGGCATATTTGAAATGTGCAAAATTCCTACATAGAAAGAACTTCTATTTAAGATGTAGCATGCTCCTCATGTGTAAACTGTTGCATGTGATCACACAAACGTTTTTTGCTTCCACACATAATAAAGTGGAATATGAAGCTACTTCCAATCTTCTCATCATATATTCATTGAGCAAAATGCATACATGTATAAGTGTTATAGTCCATATAGAAGTGATTTTTATACAGACAGTTTTTGTCTCATTTGGCCTTTAGTCCAAGAAGTCATATTATTTGTGAATGTAAGACGGGGGTGAAAGTCTAGTGTCCAAATGATGGCTCTCTGTCATGTGGACTCCACTGTATCTAAGGTAATCAGACCTATTTTAGTTTTTCCTACATTTGGTATCAAGTATACTGAAACAGCCTTGGTGGCCCTGATTGATAACCTTTACCAGGAGAGAGAGGGGGGCAATGTGAATCTGTTGGTTATCCTTGACCTCTCAGCAGCTTTTGACACCACTGGCCATGGTGTTCTTCTGGAGTGACTGAAGGATGTGGGAGTTGGGCACTCTGTATTGCAGTGGTTCCGGTCCTACCTGAAGGACCACTATCAGAAAGTGATACTAGGAGATTGTTGCTCGGCTCCATGGATCTTGGGCGGTGGGGTCCCAGAAGGGTCCATTCTGTCTCCTATGCTATTTAACATCTTTATGAAACTGATAGAAGCTGTCATCTGGGGATTTAGGAGCACGGTGTCATCAGTATGCTGTTGACATGCAGCTCTCTCTCTCTATTCCATCTGAATCAGAAGAGGCTATGAAGGTGGTGGACAGGTGTCTGGAGGCAGTGATAGGCTGGATGGGGGCCAATAAACTGAGGCTGAATCCTAAAAAGACAGAAATGCTGTGGGTGGGTGGTTTCTGTGTCTGGAAATTAGGTGTACAGCCTGTTCTAGGAAGGAGTGTTCCCTTACCCCCCCCCAAAGGAACAGGTTCGTAGTCTGAGAGTAATCCAGCTGAGAGAACCTAAAGCTCCAGTTGGACCAGAACACCTTAGTGGCATAAGCCCCATTTATTTGAGTGGGATTAGGCTAACCTAGGACATTTTATTTCTGACAGCAGTGTGGATGCTACCTTACCCCCCCCCCAAAAAACAACCTTACGTGTGACCAGAGCACATGTGAGGATGTTTCTGCACAGGTCAGCTATAACATTTGGTAGGTATAGCTGGCTGCCAGGGAATGCCCCACTGATCTGGTCCTTTACAGCATGATCTGGTTACCATGTAGAATACCACTCTGAAGTGTTCCTCTGAAGTCTTAATGAACTACAGCAACTTGTGAAAGATGTTCAATGGCAATCATCCCAGCATGGGGGAAGTATAGATTGGCTATAAGAAAGGGACACAGAAATATGAAAACTACACACTTCTTGGAGTAAGGCCAATATAAACACAGCATACATAAGAATCTGGGTGTTCTACCACAAAATGTTTCCAGGGGTATCATTTTATTTTCAGTAGGGAAGGCAAAAATCTTATGGTGAGGGGATATTTCACAGAAGGTTCAAATTTCTGCCTTTGTACATATTCAGAAGGCAGATACCAATGGAGTCAACAACTGAGACATTAACCTGAAATTAGCATGCACAAGGTATTTTCAAGTACAGGCGGGCCCCACTTATACGGCAGGTTCCGTTCCTGACCTCCACCGTAAAGCAGAAATCGCCATAAAGCGGAACCCTATTGAGTATAATGGGGCACATCACACAAAAATGACATGAAAATGCCGCAAAATCAGCTTTAAAACGAGGAATGAAAGCTGCTGCATTAGCGGAACTCCGGTAAGCGGGGCCCTACTGTAGTCTGTACAGTTGATTTTTTTTTCTGTATCATTGTGATTTTCATGGTGAGAGTCAATATATGTTTAAGTAATCCTTCCATAGGCAGGCTGCTGCTTCCGGACAGTTTTGAGAAAGTATGCAACTATCACGATATGTATACCATAGAGCAGCCTTTCCCAACCAGTGTGCCTCCAGATGTTGTTGGACCACAACTCCCATCAGCCTCAGCCAGCATTGCCAATGGTCAGGAGAGATGGGAATTGTGGTCCAACAACATCTGGAGGCACACTGGTTGAGAAAGGCTGCCATAGAGTATTAAATAGAGAGAAGGGGCCATTTCTGTGTGGACAGATTTCCTATCCTGGTGGATGTGTTTTTTAATATGGAATGCTCCAACACTTATAGAAAAGGAAACAGATTCCACCCACATTTGTGAGCAGGTAGATAGACTCATTAAAATCTTTTATGGCACAGTGGCATCAGGGTATACTGCACCAATATTTCTAATTTGACATCCATGCACTGAAGTATATTCTGCCGGTAATCAGATGCCATTATTTCCCAAAGTGGGAAAGTATAAAATACGGAGAGCCTGCCAAGAACATAAGACTAGCCCTGTTAGATCATGACTAGCATTTTGTTTCCCACAGTGGCCAACCACAAGGATGACATGAAGGTAACAGGTCTCTCCTGTTGTTGTCACCCAGCAACTGTTGTTCAGAGGCTTAGTGTCTCTGATCTTAGAGGTAGCATATAGGAATCATGACTAGTAGCCATTGATAGCCTTATCCTCCATGGGTTTGCCTAATCCCTTTAAAATCATCTGAGTTGGTGACATGGGGATATATCCAACATAGTGCTAAGTAAGCTTCCCATCCAATCCAATCCAAGGATTACCACTAGTGCAACAAGACCCCCCCCAAATCTGTTCTAGTGGTTCCTTCAACCCTCCAGAGCAGATCTGAGGAAGGCACAGTGCTAATGAATGATAGACTTTGCTCTCATAACAGAATTTCATTCATGTAGTAGACAGGGCCGTATGACATAAGAGGAATGGGGAATACAGATTGGTCAAAAAGAGTATGATCCTTTATCTACTATAAGCACAAATAATCAGATAGTAAGCTTATGCTTAACACTGTTTCAGAGACTAGTATTTCTGAGAAAAGACAAGCCACAAAAGTGCTAACTGTGAACAGAAAAAAAGACAAACAGTATGCCGGCTATACAAACTTCCCATAGGCAGTTCTCTCACCAGTTAAGGAGCATTTTCATACATTATTACTAATCCATTCTTTGTTTTAATTAGTGTAGAAATAAGGAATACCAAAAGTAGCAAGATTAATATCCAAAGTAGACAGCAAGCACTTACATAAGTAGTTGGGAACTTTGTCAAATGACAAGATTTAAAAGCTAAATAGTAAACAACTCAATTATTCTCAATACAATTTGGAGACAGAAATACGGAATGAAGAAAAGTCCCCATCATTGCAGGCCTTTAAGTGGGCTTTAAAGACTCATTTCTTTAGAACCACCATTTCTTTAAAAGATATCGTGCTGTTGGTTTGAGTTTTTAACTATTTTTATTGATTGTACTGATATTCTGCTTGGCAATGTACTATTGTTTATTGATACTACTGTTTTGTTGCCATTATACTTTATTTCATGCATTGTTTATTGTATTTTATGGTGAAATTTAAATGTTGGTTGTATTTAAGTGCATTGTATATGTTGGAAGCTGCCTTGTGAAGATTTGACCCTAAAAAGGCAGCCTGAATACATCTTAAATAAATAAAAAATCAAAGGGCATCATCCACCAATACAGAGTTTTGTGACTGGAAGTGGTGAACGAAGATATTTGAGTAATTAACACATCCACAGTTCCAGTTATTTTGCAAAAAAGGAGAAGTTGCAGGGAGATGCATGAGCTGTTCTTGCATTAGAAACACAAATAACAAGTTCCCCTTCAAATAATATCTAATAGCTTGGAAAGAAAGCCCAAATGACTCACCCTCCCTACACTGTTCTCTTCTTGTAAACTGTGGGGCAGCTCTAAGAAACTGAAGAAAAATAACTTTCTAGGAGATGCTTCCATCAATGAACAGAAAGCAAACAAGCTTGTCTCAAATAATGCAGCAGGTGCTTCATACGGCATTTCACTGGCTGTGTACTAACTAGCCAAGTGAAAGTGCTACAGAAACTGCAAATTTAGGCATGAATGCTCCAGGCCATTAGCAGATGCTTTGAGCAGTCATCCAAATCAAAGCAAGACAGTGGAAAAAGCCAAAGATTGGTTAACGGGGCCTGCAAAAAACATAAACTCCAATGAAGGCACATAAAATGTTTTGCATGGTTGTAGAAACAATCTGACAAGAAGGAGGAAGAGGGGAATAAAGAGGAGAGAACCTACTGTTGCATAAAGATTTCGATGAGGGTTTTACTGTTTTGTACACAGGCCACAAGATGCAAGTATTGGCTAAGAAGCTGAGATCAGCACTTATATATCCTCACGTGGTAAGAGACAAGATAAAAAAGAACTTCTGGCATTTGGGGAAGAATACTGGGGCCATTTGACAACACCCTGCTTGAGCATATGAGGTTTTCCCCTACGGGTATTGTCCTGAAGAAAGCTCCAGGCAAGTTCAAGCTGATTCATCACTTGCCACAACCAGATGGTGAGACAGTTAATGATTACACTGACTCTTCAGAGTTTGGTTTTATGTACATCTTTCCTAATAAGCAAGTTCCATCATGCAGCAGTTAAAAGGGCACTGTATTTCAAGAAGAACCCATAGATAGGCATCTGATGCGCATCCCAATTTCCACTGTTTCCTCTCAAAACTAGCTGGCAAAATTTTATTAACATGTGTGTCTAGGCTTCAACTCTAAGAACATAAGAAGAGCCGGCAAAATCAGGCCAATGGCCCATGTAGTCCAGAATTCTGTTCTCACAGTAGCCAACCAGTTGCCCATGGGAAACCCGCAAACAGGACCTGAGTGCAAAGAGCACTCTTCCCTCCTGCATTTTCCAACAACTGGTATTTGGAAACATGTTGCCTCTGCTTATGGAAGCAGAGCATCACCATCATGGCTAGTAGCCATTGATAGCCTTTTCCTCCATGAATTTGTCTAATCCTCTTTTAAAGCCATCTAAGTTGGTGGCCATCACTGCCTCTTCTGGGAGCAAATTCCATCATTTAACTATAAGCTGTGTGTAGAAGTACTTTCTTTTGTCTATCTTGAATCTTCCAACATTCAGCTTCAATGACTGTCCACAAGTTTCAGTGTTATGAGAGAAAGAGAAAAACTTTTCTCTATCCACTTTCTCCATGCTGTGCATAATTGTATACACTTAATAATAATAATAATAAACTTTAATTTATAGGCCGCCTATCTAGCCAATGGCTACTCTAGGCGGCGTACAATAAAACGTAATAAAATACAATAACAATATAGCCAGTACAGTACAGTAAGAATTACAGTATTTAGTAGATTGTTCGTATTACAGTTCCAGAACTAATTCATCTTGGAAGTCTCAAGGATCGTAAAGGCCTGATGAAAAAGCCACGTTTTCAGGCCCCGGCGAAATATGTCTAGGGAAGGGGCATGTCGAAGATCTATTGGGAGGGAGTTCCAAATTGTGGGGGCCGCCACAGAAAAAGCCCTCTCCCGAGTCCTCACCAACCTAACTACCTTAGTCGGCGGAACTGAGAGAAGGCCCTGAGTGGCAGATCTTGTAGGGCGGCATACTTTATGACATTGGAGGCGCTCCTTCAGGTATACTGGGCCGGAACCGTATAGGGCTTTAAAGGTTAATACCAACACCTTGAATTGAGCCCGGAATACAACTGGAAGCCAGTGAAGATTGTACAACACTGGGGTAATATGATCATAACGGCGGCTATTCGTAAGTAAACGGGCCGCCGTGTTTTGTACCAGTTGTAATTTCCGGACTGTTTTCAAGGGTAACCCCACGTAGAGCGCATTGCAATAGTCTAAACGAGAGGTGACCAGCGCATGTACTACGAGTGGGAGCTGGTGGACAGGAAGGTAGGGTTGCAGCCTCCGGATGAGACGTAGCATACTGATGAAACCTGAGCCTCCACTTCTATCATGTAATCTCTTGCTCACCTTTTCTCGAAACTTTGTTGTTGTTATATCCCTTCAAATACTTATGGCGACCCTATGAATCAGTGACTTCCAATAGCATACTATAAACCACTCTAAAAAGCCCCAAATGCTGCAATCTTTCCTCATAGGGATCCACTCCCTTGATCATTTTACTTACCCTTTTCTGAACCTTTTCCAGTTCTACAACATCTTTTTTGAGGTAAGGCAACCAGAACTGTACACTGTACAGAACCATCATTGCATAAAAAAAAAATAGTTACGAAACTAGCAAGAGAAGTCACCAGTGGTGGCTGGTGCACATTAAGATTAGTAGGGCAGAAAGTAGGGAGGTTATCAGCAGGTGGAGCCAGACCCAATGAGAGGCTGAGCCAACTAATTCTAATTTTGTCCCCATCCTCCTTCTGAGTTCTACAAGGGCAAAACTGAGACTAAGGAGGAGGAAGATGATAGTTAGGGCCACCACCTGATCTGGTTGTAAGAATGCAGGCAGGTGGGAGCTGGCTGATTGAAGTCAATGGGGTAGTGCCACATTTGCCCTAATGGACCACTCTCCACTGAAGTCCGCTTATTCTTCAAGCAGTAAAGAAAATCCTTAATGGCATGTGGTCAGTTCCTATAAGTAAAAATGGGGAACCACTGGCCCTTCAGATGATGTTGAACTCCAATTTTCATCAATTCTAGCTAGCAGTGATGGCTATGCATCAAGGATTTATAACTCAACAATGACTAGAGAGCCACAGGTTCCCCATCTCTGCTGTAGACAGTACTAAATTTGAAGCAAGGCACATCTCTCAATCCAGGGTTTAGCTATTCATAAGAACCTCTTCATTAATTTCAAGAGCAAAAGCCAGCTGACTTTTTGTGTTCTTTTATGCCCAGAAGATGTCTCTCTTTATTGAAGTTAATGGAGCAACCCACGCATGAAAGGCTTTCTTGTGTGCAGTGGAAAGCCTGCAAGAGATCTGAGAGACATTCTAGATGCTTGGTATTCATGGGCAGTGGAAGAAAGCAGAAGAGAATCACATGTAGCATCCACACCTCTATTGTGTGTTAATATGTTATTGCAAGCTGTTCAATGAGTTATTTGAAAAGTGGGGTATAAATACTTAATAAACAAATAAACAAATCTGTACCTCAGCAGCTATAAACTGGTCTGTTTATGTAATTTCTATAAATTCTAGCCAAGCCTCAGCCAAGAAAATAATCTGAAGACACATAAATGCAGTTCTACTCCTAATGATAAGCGTCCCTGGCCTTGTACACAGCCTGAATAGGGAAGTATCTGGATCTATTTCAATCGGGTTTCAGGCTTGGTTTGGCACAGAAACAGCCTTAGTCGCCCTGTATGATGACCTCTGTCGGGAGAGAGACAGGGGGAGTGTGACTCTATCGATTCTCCTTGATCTCTCAACGGCTTTCAATACCATCGACCATGGTATCCTTCTGGGAAGACTGGCTGAGCTGGAAGTGGGAGGGACTGCATGGCAGTGGTTCCGCTCCTACTTGGTGGTTCGGCTCCAGAAGGTAGTGCTTGGGGAGCATTGTTCAGCTCCATGGACACTCCAGTATGGGGTTCCACAAGGGTCAGTTCTGTCCCCCATGCTGTTCAACATCTACATAAAACCGCTGGGTGCGGTCATCTGGAGTTTTGGAGTGAGTTGCCATCAGTATGCTGATGACCCACAGCTCTATTTCTCCTCATCCTCTTGAGGTGAGGCTGTCAATGTGCTGAACCAGTGCCTGGCTGCGACAATGCACTGGATGAGGGCTAATAAACTGAGGCTCAACCCAGACAAGACTGAGATGCTGCTAGTGGGTGGTTCATCTGACCAGATGGTGGATGTCCAACCTGTCCTGGATGGGGTTGCACTCCCCCTGAAAGAGCAGGTTTGTAGCTTGGGGGTTCTCCTAGAACCATATCTGTCACTTGAGGCTCAGGTAGCCTCGGTGGCACGGAGTGCCTTCTACCAACTTCAGTTGGTGGCCCAGCTACATCCCTATCTGGACAGGGATAACCTGGCTTCAGTTGTCCATGCTCTGGTAACCTGCAAGTTAGATTACTGCAATGTGCTCTACATAGGGCTTCCTTTGAAGACGGTTCAGAAACTGCAGCTTGTGCAAAATGCAGCAGCCAGATTGGTAACAGGGACCAGACGGTTCGAACATATAAAACTGATTCTGGCCGGCTTGCATTGGCTGCCTGTATGTTTCCGAGCTTGATTCAAGGTGCTGGTTTTCACCTATAAAGCCTTACATGGCTTGGGACCACAATACCTGATGGAATGTCTCTCCCGTACACTACTCTCCACATCAAAGGTCCTCCTCTGGGTGCCTACTCTGAGGGAAGATTGGAGTCTGGCAACAAGGGAGAGGGCCTTCTCAGTGGTGGCCCCCAAATTATGGAATTTATTTATTTATTTATTGTATTTATATACTGCCCCATAGCCGAAGCTCTCTGGGCGGTTTACAGTAACTAATGATGATCTCCCTGACAAGGTGCGCCTGGCACCAACAGTGTTATCTTTCCGGTGCCAAGTCAAGACTTTCCTCTTCAAACTTAGTTGACAGAGAACCAGAAGAACTATGGATTGAAGGCAGAGACGTTATCAGGGAAGAATGCAAAAAGACAATACCTCTAGTTAAAAAGAAAGACCTCAATGGATGACTGAAGAAACTCTTAAAATGGTTAAAGAGAGAAGAAAAGCAAAAGCAAAAGGAGAGAGAAACACAGTCAGAACCCTAAATGCAACAATACAGCGACTAGTACATAGGGAGAAAGAGAATTATTACAATAGTTACTGTATAGAAATAGAAGAGGGCAACAACAAAGGGTAGAACAAGAGCCCTGTTCCGAAAGATTAGAGAAATGAAAGGGAAATTTAAACCACAAGCAAGGAATGTTGAATAATCAACAGGGGAACACACTGACTGACCGAGATGAAATAAAAGGAAGATGGAAGCAAAACACACTGAAGAACTCTATAAAAGAGATGCCAGGATGACAGATTCACAGAGGAACCATATGATGAAGAACCAGAAATTTCAGAATGTGAGGTGAAAGCTGCTCTTAAAATACTTGGAAGAAACAAATCACCAGGAATAGATGGCATACCAATAGAATTACTACAAGCTACTGAGACTGAATCTGTCCAAATTTTGACTAAAATCTGTCAAGAAATATGGAAAAGTAAACAATGGCCCACACACTGGAAGCCTTCCATATACATCCCAATTGCAAAGAAAGGGGATCCCAGGGAATGCAGTAATTATCAAACTATTGCCTTAATATTCCATACAAGTAAAGTAATGCTCAAGATTCTACAACAAAGGCTCTTACCATATATGGAGAAATGCCAGATGTCCATGCTGGATTTAGAAAGGGAAGAGGCACCAGAGATCATATCGCAAACATACGTTGGATAATGGAACGGACCAAGAAGAAAATTACCCTGTGCTTTATAGATTACAGCAAAGCCTTGGATTGTGTAGATCATGAAAAATTATGGAATGCTTTAAAAGAAATGGGAGTGCCACAGCATCTGATTGTCCTGATGCGCAACCTATACTCTGCACAAGAGGCTACTGTAAGGACAGAATATGGAGAAACTGACTGGTTCCCAATCAGAAAGGGTGTGAGACAGGGGTGTATTTTATCACCCTATTTATTTAATCAATATGCAAAACATATCATACGGAAAGCAGGATTGGACCAAGATGAAGGAGGTGTAAAAATTGGAGGGAGAAATATCAATAATTTAAGATATGCAGACAATACCATACTGTAAATCTAAAATGTCCTGCCTTCAAATCGATTCCAACTTATGGCGGCCCTATGAATAAGGTTTTCATGAGGCTGAGAGGCAGTGACTGGCCCAAGGTCACCCAGTGAGTTTCATGGCTATGTGGGGATTCAAACCCTGGTCTCCCAGGTCGTAGTCAAACACCTTAACATATTACTAGCAGAAACCAGTAATGATTTGATACGAATGCTGATGAAAGTTATAAGAGGAAAGCAAAAAACAGGACTACAACTGAACGTCAAGAAGACTAAAGTAATAACAGAAGATTTATGTAACTTTAAAGTTGACAATGAGGACATTGAACTTGCCAAGGATTATCAATACCTTGGCAGTCATTAACCAAAATGGAGACAATAGTCAAGAAATCAGAAGAAGGCTAGGACTGGGGAGGGCCGCTATGAGAGAACTAGAAAAGGTCCTCAAATGCAAAGATGTATCACTGAACACTAAAGTCAGGATCATTCAGACCATGGTATTCCCGATCTCTATGGATGGATGTGAAAGTTGGACGGTGAAAAAAGCAGATAAGAGAAAAATCAACTCATTTGAAATGTGGTGTTGGAGTAGGGCTTTGCAGATATCATGGACTGCGAAAAAAACAAATAATTGGGTGTTAGAACAAATTAAACCAGAACTATCACTAGAAGCTAAAATGATGAAACTGAGGTTATCATACCTTGGACACATAATGAGAAGATATGATTCATTAGAAGAGATAATAATGCTGGGAAAAACAGAAGAGAGTAGAAAAAGAGGAAGGCCAAACAAGAGATGGATTGATTCCATAAAGGAAGCCACAGACCTGAACTTACAAGATCTGAACAGGGTGGTTCATGACAGATGCTCTTGGAGGTCACTGATTCATAAGGTCGCTATAAGTCGTAATCGACTTGAAGGCACATAACAACAACAAGAACACCAACCAACATAATGTAATTCTCCACCTTTACAAAAAATGTAATTCTCCACTTTTGGAGATGCAGTCCTGATTGCAGGTGTTGCACCATATACTCAGAGGTGTGCTATACCATATATAAATGCAATAAATAAATTAAACAAACAAAACAAATATATAAATAAATAAATAAGTATCTGAGAACTATATGTAAGCCACTCTGAGCTCCTTGGAGAAAGAGCAGGATCTAAAAACTCAATCCTGGATATGGTCTTCTCAGGAGAAAGTGTCATTTTGTTCAGTGGGATGTATTGAGTTGTTTAATTGGGTATAGGAATTCAGCCTAAATTAAAGATATAAACATCCAAGGGTAAAATTCAGGGCAGCTCCAGAATGCCCAGTTATTTTAAAGGGTGGGTCCAGCCTACCTAGAGTTACTTGTGTTACGTTATACACAGATTAATCTTTTTTTTAATGTTTGGCCTCTCTGTGATTAATACTGAATGGTGGCCCACAAGGACCATGGCTTCCTGTCTTCTGTGGGTCCTGCCTTCTTCAGCTAGAATTCCACCCCTGCCTCCTGTTATGGTCAGTATTAAGCAATACACTAAGGTTACCTGAATGGAATGTTTCCTTCAGGAAATTAGCACCACAAATGATAATTTAGGATAGTATTCCAATTAAGAAACCCATTAGATCTTACTAAATATTCCTAAGAGTCTAAAAGAAAAGGGTAATGCTCTAGCAGTCACCAAAACAACATTCCATTGCTTTAAAAAAAATTAACAAAGGAGTCATTTGTTCTGCTCATGCTCCCCTTCAACAGATTTTGGAACACATTGCTCTGTGCAGCAAGCTCCTCAAGAGAACAGTTGGCACCACCAAAAGAGGTTTATAGGCAAAAATAAACAGGTGGCATTCTGGAGGTTCCCCCCCCCGTCTTGGACCACAAGCGAGGTAATGCAGTTAGAACAAGGTCAAGTCATAATAATTCCCCCCACCCCTGCCACAAATACAGCACCCAAAAGACAAAGAAGCACAAATAGTCCAGGGGGTGGGGGTGGTTGTATAGCATGCAAATGAAGTAGACAAAAAAAGACAAACATGATATGGAGCCATTAGGTTTATTTGTTTAGCTTTTCTTTATCCTTACCAATCTGAGCACTCAAGATAGCACTTAAAAATAACCAATAATATGTACCGAATGAAATGTCAGCAAAAATGCTGTAAAAATTGTAACATAGGATAAAATGTAGATGGCAACATAAATGCCAGATAATCATAACACAGGGAGGAAAAATGCCTTTAGAATCTCAATCCCAGCCATTTAAAAATAGCTGGAACAGAGAGAATAGATCTCCAGTATTTCCATGCCTCTTTCCAGATTCATATTAACATTTGAATACTACACTCAACAGAAAGAAAACTATAAACCTGATCTGCTATGATCCATATAAAGTCTGATCCAGAGTACATAGATTTAAAACAATTTAGCCCATTTAAATTATGTCTTCACAGGACCCAGTAAAGGAGTTTTACTTAATTCTACTGATTTGTGGATCAAGCTTCACTACCTATTAAGAGAGCACTTGCTTACAAGACACAGATCAACATAATAACCCCCCCATAACATCATTTTGAGTAGTCATGTACAACCTGTGACCTTCCAAGCCAAATGCAGTCTACTAAGGCACATATTGTGGCCTTTTAGATGTTTAACAGATGTCCTGTTTTTGCAGGACCAGACAAGCAACAACACAGGAGGGAGGGTTATCCACCCTCTAATGTATGGTTGGTGGGTTACCTTTGCTTTTCACAAATTGTTCAGCCTTGATATAGAGACATGAGGTGCATAGCACTCACTGGAGAACATAGAAGAGAAAACTGAAATAAGTACAGTATGATGAGTTTTAATGGGATACTAACTTTTTACAGTACATGTGAATAAGTTACATGCTTTTAAATTTCAGGTAACATAAGGTGGAAGCAGTAGCCAATAGCATAGCATCACATTGTTCAATGCAAGGGATTGAAGGTAAGACTGTACAGTTCTGATCACTGCAACCCAAAGAGGATGTTACAGTGGTGGAAAGGTTCAGAAAAGGGAAACCAAAGAGGCTGTGGTAACTCTCCTATGAGGAAAGGTTACTACATTTGGGGGTTTTTAGTTTAGAAAATATAGAGGTACATAAATTATGCATCGTGTGAAAAAGCGGATCGAGAGAAGTGCTATAACTCAGGCCATCCAATGAAGGTGAATGCTGGGAGATTTAGGAGAGACCAAAAAAAAACGTACTTCTTCACACAGTGCATAGTTGCACCAAGAAAGCCATTACCAATAGATATGGGGTGCTTCCAGATGGAGCTTAATTTATAAATGGGTAACTGAGATACTGCAAACAGGTTGCCAGCAACAGGTTTTTATTACTCACCAGATTTCCCCCAGAAAAAGTAAATCCAAATCAATTGTGTGGCTGTTGCAAAAAAAACTTGCATGCATGAGGAGCTTCAATCCCACAACACACACTCATATGGAAGCCCCCACAGTGATGACCACCAATTTGGACAGAGGATTAGACAAACAAATGAATAATAAGGCTATCAATGGCTATTAGTAATACTGGCTATGTACTACTTCCATTATCAGAGCAGTATGCCTCTTGCCAGTAGCTGGAGACTGCAAGCAGGAAAGTGTTGCTTTGCTCATGCCCTGCTCCTGGGTTTCCCATGGGTATCTGGTTAGCCACAGCAAGATAAGAATGCTGGACTAGATAGGCCTTTGAAGTGATCCACCTGGGCTCTTCTTATGTTTTGTGGCACCCGTAATTTGGTGTTGTCCTTTAATTGTCCGTGACACACATGAAGCAATGTTCTGCATACTACAGAGTAGCCCCATTATCAAGAGGAACATAGATTCAAAGATAAAGGAGTAATCTTTGTCTACAGAGACGCAGTTAGCACAGGAAGCACTGGCTTTGTTTTAGTGGCATATGCCTATGTCCACCCAAACGTCCCATTAGTCATTAAATATTCTGCTGGAGTATGTCTTCACGCATATGAGTATATTAAAAGTATTGTTTCAAAGGATTCTTTATTGCAGGGGCAGGCAACCTGCATCAAATTTGCCACAGGCAATAAGGAAGTGCTAGCTGTGTCATGAGTCTAGCAATAGCCTAAAGTGGGAGCAGACAGAACACTGATTACAGTGGAGTTGTGACCATTCTTGCCTTAGTGCATCCACCTCTCTTTCCAGTTTGCACACCTGTGGAGCACCATCTCGTTTGCTTTTGCTCTCTGCCAGCTCACTGGTGAATCCACACTGAGGCAGTGGAATGGGTCACCCAGAAAAGTGATTGTACATGTGTATATGTGTGTATACGCATTTCACCATGCATGCAAAATTTAAAATAGTCCAGCACACTATTTTATCCTCTTGGACCAAGAGACTGAGGTGACAAGATTTTGATAGAAACATTGGAAGCTATAATGCCACCCTGGGCTCTTACTGGGAGGAAAGGCAGAATATAAATCTAATAAATAAATAAATAAAATAAACCTGGATGCCCAAGCTTCATCAGACCTCAACTCAGTGAAGGCTGGGCCTTGAGATCTAGTAACACCACCACCTCCTATGCTGCCCACTCACTGCTGTCACAGGCTATGAATCATCTTTCCATGGCACACTTAACAGATCCAGATAGGAACTTAGGTCTTGGAATGCACAAAATTATATTCTAAAATTCCCACTTAGTTTACCTCTGCTCTCCCAAGCAAGGAGATATTTGTGCACTTATATTAGCTACATGCAGTCCACCTGCTTGCCTGTAATGTCATCGTAACCCCAACTTTCTTGTTTATGACTGCTGCAGTGGCTGCTGAGAACAAGATGGGTAGGTGACAACTGGCAACAGCAATTAACAGCTTCCTGCAAACCAGCAGACAAGGATCTCCTGTGCATGCATTAGAGATGGAATCCTCTCCTTTTTTTACATTTAGGTTTTAAGTATGGCCTCCTGGTGGTCATTAACGATACGATTCCTTTTTCCTCCACTATCTTATACTTTTTCTGATCTACTCTAATATTTTTTTTGTTTTCAGGAGAATTATAGTTATTATAATTGCTATTTATTCATGAGTCTCCTCCACTGGTATCGATCTTTATTCTAAACTCTGCAATGATTGCCTGTTTACATTCCTTTTCAAGTGCAAATTAGGCAGATAATTGCCCATCATCAAGTTAGTGTCTTCCCCCCTCCTGCTTTCTGTCTGTCAGTTTCTGAAGATATTCATAGAAAAACCCTTACCCCCGCAATTAAAATGAGGCTTGCTTATTTTAAATTAGCTATATAATATAATTAATGCTCACGCTATTGATGATTTCAAAGTGGATTAAAAACACAAAGGGGGGGGGAATGAATCAGAAAACAGACACGGAGAGTCGCTACTTCTAAATCCTCTCCACAAAGATAGAATCAGAAATAATGGATTATCCAATGGCAAATGTGATTACCTCTGAAGCAGAACCCACCGCTACTATGCATATGTACTTAATTCATGCATGATTATAATTAGTCAAGTAGTCTGCAATTAGACCCACTGTCTTGAGCTACCTGTTCTACATATGTTTACAGTTCTCTACTGTGGATTTACCAATTGGCCTTGGGACTAAGCTCAACTTTAGTGTTCTCCATTTGGAAAAATATTCTCTAGAACACCTAAATATTTTTCTTTAATAATATGCTGATCATGGGTGTGTTATATACATTACTTGATCCATTATCTGCAGCTGAGCTCACCTCCTTGAATCATCTGTTCTTTGTGTACTTTTAGTTCTTTCTTGACACACAGTTGTATGGATTATGCTAAATTGATCTGCAGCAGCTTGGCTATCAAGTGTTGATATTTCTTTGTGGAAGAAGAGTTGTAAGCACACATACACACTTTTCTGTGATCTCCACCATTTGGCCTTTCATTTTCAGACTGGCTGGAGCTGGTGGACCCTCAGATTGTAGAGTTTTGAAAATTAAGATCCTACAGGACTGATGTCTGCCCACCTTGGCACAGATTAAAGCCTATAACCAAGGCTTCCCTCCCCCTGCTATATTGCTACTTCATCCATAGGGTAGAGCAGGGGTAGCCAACATGGTGCCCCCCCTGATGTTGTTATACCACATATGGACAGTCACTGCAAGCATATCACATTTGCCAAACACTTGTTAGCTAGCTGTGATGCTTAATGCAACAGAGTAAGTCACTGGCAGACTAAATGCATATACCTGATTGCAAGGCTCCTAATCTAGCCAGTGCTTCTCCGAGGAGCATGCATATGTCTCTCATTAACCTGAAGTTAAGAGGAGATGTGCACATGCAACTAAAGTACTGAATTTGCCCTTGATTTATTTTTTTTGGCCATTCAATTACTGATGTTATTAACCTCTTCTGTACACCTTATGATTACATTAATAGATCACAAGGCATTTGCGTTGCTTCACCTAGCTAGTATTACCTGCACAAACTAATACAGTATAAAGGATACTGGCCTTCCTTAGGTTCACCCTTACAGATAAGGGAATAATCAAGTCCAGGAGCTAGATTTTTCTTCCCCCACTTTTCTAATCTAATGTTTATGAAAGGCACTCTTCAAGCATTGGGGGTGGGGGGAATACAGTGGAAGCAGTATTACAGAAAAAGCAAAGACAAGACTCTGAAGGTTTTTTTTATTAACAGTAGGAAAAGGTCAGCACCCTTTCCCCAAAAAGATACTGTGAAAGCTTGTAGGAATTATTACACCACAGCCTTCCCTTTATTGAATTCAATCTGAAAAAGAAGGTAACAAAAAAGGGGCTGGAAACAGTCTTCAGGCCTTCTTGGAATATTCTCAGATACCCCCAAAAAAAGCAATATAGAAAAAGTTGGTAAACTAGGATTTTTATCAAACACTCCTTAACACAGTAAACTATTTAGGCTGCAACTTTAATTCCTCAGGATTGGACCTGAAGTCATTTAAACACCATTAGGTTCAATTGGTGAAAGTCTGGAGTAACACTGACAACATGGCAATGATTTACACTAATGTAACCAAGATAACATCTGACAATTGAGTTTTAGGTGCCCTGAACCCAACCAAATTTTCTTGGAAGTAAGCCTTGTTGAGTTCGATGGAACTTGCTTCCAAGAAAGCATGCTTGGAACAACTAAAGCCTTAAAATAAAACCAGTAGCACTGTCATAAGATAGTTACCTTACTCACAGCATATACACAAAGCACTCAAAATAACTGGATCACTAATATAGCCCCCTGCTTGTCTTAGCCATACACACTTCCCTGAATTCTTAGATAAAGGCAAGAATAAAGTTCTTAAAATACTCTCACAAGGTACATAGAGTTGATAAAGATATTATACTTCTTATCCACAGAACACAACATAAGATACTTCCATATTTGGGGGTGGGGTGGTGAAGCTTTTTTCAGCCACAGCTGTCACAACTGCATCTGTTAGAAAATAAAAGTGATCACCTCATTTGTAAACTGCATTTGAACAAGTAGGCATTTACCTGGAGGTAGTTAGGATTGCTTATGTATATAAAGAAACAATCCCAGACATCCTTAGGTATACGTAGATGTAACATGTCTGCCTCCATCCAGAGGCTCCAAATTTTCAGAAGCTCTGGAACCTGCATCTCTGAATTCAAATTTCTTTTGTATTTGCATATGCAGAATATCATCAAGAGGCTGATTTAAGTATCTCAAAGAGACCCAACCCATTGAGTCACAGTCTGTAGTGCAATGGTTGGAGAACTACTCTACCTTAAACATTTTTCAAGAAAAGGAACATAATAGATTAAAGGAATTTAGGAAAAGGGTGAGTCCTTGAAAAGTCAAGAGGGAAAGCCTTAGAAATAAAAGCTAAAGACTAGATTCAGAAAGCTGGCAACTGAACGCAGAAGAGCGCTGATATCTTCCACTGTGAAGTAAGTGTATCTGGGTTATAGATATGTTTGTCAAAAGTATCTATGGCACAGACAATTAGGTTAGTGCAGCAAACTAACCACATGCTTTGAAGTGTGCATGCAGTTGGTATACTAACCTTTCTTTCACCTGGTAAGTTAAGCTCATCATAGCTTCATACATAATTGCAAGCTCATGACCTATATATTCTCATGAACACATTTCTGGCAAACTATGTTGGAATGGAGATTTTGTACAGCTGAACACAGATTTCTCAGTACCCAAATGAACTCTCAAATATTAAAAGGTAAAAGAAATGTTTCCCATTTTGTGCACTGCCTTTTGCTTATACAGTTCAAAGACCCTGCAAATACTATTTAAAGATACCAGCTCTGACTCAGATGTGCTCACACATCAAAAAACTCCAACACAGGAACAGTTTCATACCCCAAAGCTGCATGAGGCAGACACACTGATCACAGATGAATAGCTATTTGCAGCTGTAACTCATATGCTGCCGAGTTCAGAAGATGACTGTTTGCCTGAATTGTGTCTACACATGCATGTGCAACACACTATGTGTTCAGCAGTGGAGCAGTGTGTCTGTTCTTCCAAGACATGTAGGATCCTTTGTTTTTCTGCATGCAGCAAGATCCCACACTGGGAAACACACCTGGAAAGCAGGTTGTACAGCTGCCCTCTTTCCTTCCAACCCAGTACAATAGGAACACACATAGGTTTGTGCATGTGTAAGAACAGATTTACATATCTTGAGTTCTTCTGTTCAGAGTTACACTGAGGAATGTTTTATAACAGTTCAACAGAGAAGTTAGAAGTTAAGATATTTTTGTGTTTTCCCCCCTCAGAAAGCTGAGCTTGAAAGAGGGTTCCATTGTTCATAATGTGTGCATTCATCCCACTTTCACTTCTGGCAAACAGGTTTTTGTATGATTTCAGTTTTCACAGGGTTTGTATTTGACGAGAAGTGAAAACAGGACAAAAGGAATGTGTGTGTACACACCATTGGAAGCAATTCTTCTCACCAAATACTTTCAATACTCTTAAAAAATGATGGCCCATGTCCACCCAATCCTATTTAATGTCACAGAATTATTATTTATTAGATTTATTACTCGCTTGTTACCCAAAGGTCTCCAAGCGATTTACAACTTTGTTAAAAACCAAAATAAATATACCATAAAACAAAAGAATAAAACAACAGGATGGCCAGTTACACTGAACAAGCCAGTCAAAAAACTTTTGCTTGATGTGCCAATATTTTATGGAGGTGAATGGAGCACTACATATTCCAAAAAGGCCTCCCCAGGATCCTTTGCAATGTTGCAGGGGATGCTTCCATACCACTCTTGGATCACATGACTCTGCGACATCGCACTATTACACTATTAAGAATCTCTACAGCTGTCCAAGCAGCTGATCCTCCAATCAAGCAAATAATGCAGCAAGATTACAAAATAGAAGGCTATGACAGCCGAACTCTGTACATCTAGAACATTCATAAGGCATATGACTCATCTTGGCACCCAAGAGCTCTTTCAAAATTAATTCTGTTTTCAGATGTCTGAAATGCTGTTGTGAAAAAAATGTATAGCTTGTCAAACCTCTCTCAAGATTTGGAAAGTTTAGAGTAACAAACTTATAGTCTCATTGTTTTACATATTGTTTCAAGCTGCTCAGAATACTAATTCCTAATGCAGTTCCTAAGTTCATTATTGTTTTCCGCTTCAGTTCAATACCTCATTGCAACAAAGGTATCTACAGTTGAAAATGGTACATGTTGCGGACAGTCCAAGACTAATCCTAAAGCTAATTTCTGTCTTTCAAAAATAGCGCAGAGATTACTGTTATACAATACCAACCATCAGAAGTCCCATGCCTGTCACAATGGAAGTTAAACTGGGGCACTAAAACCCTGGGGCAGGGGTAGTATTTCTGTGTACATTGGCAATTCCCATTAAGATTAGTTTGCAAACTGAAAGAAAATGATTTTTTTTTTTAAATGTCCCAATGGCTTGACAAGGCCATGTACAGTTCCAGAACCTACAGAGTTTTGAGGACAGTTGAGCCATGAAGTGCTGAAGGTGTCAGCTGAGTTGGAGTTGTGGGGCAAGAACTGGCCTGCCCAAGAACCCCACAGTTTACAATAAGGACCAAGCTACATATTATATTAAATGTATTATTTGGCTGTGTGTGTTTATTTTTTTGTAAATGGGTAGCTGTGGAGAGAAATAAGGATTGGAAGTGAAGCATAGGAGAAGGGTTTTTTTTAACCTCTTGGTCCTGCACTATGGCCCTAACAAAAATTACCACCCTCTCAGAGTTGCTATGTATGTCTCAAAAGAGACTGCCATTAGCACCAATGGGAGTTTCACTCCCAACGTAAATAGCAGCTTCAGGTAGGGTGGGGGAGTCCTGGTCTTTGCCCCACCCAGCCAGCTGTTTAAAGCAAGAAAACAACCACAAGGTCAATCTGTGTGTTTAACTTAAAATGTAGCTTGGTTTTAAGTACACTGGAGGCAGAAATTAGTGCTGGGGATGCACACAAACAGAGAAGAAATAAAACACAAAACTGTATTTCTACAAATACTGATATCGCTATGAAGAACTGAGGGTAACACAATACAAATATATTGACTTTCTATTCCATTCTCAAGTACTGAGTAGCACAACTGGGCCCTCAGTAGATGCATTTTATGGTATTAGACACAGACAGTACAGTATCAATTAATGACTTCCCTCAAACAGCCCTGGGAACTGTAGTTTGTTAAGGGTACTGGGAAGTGTAGCTGTCAAGTGAGGGGCAAACAACAGTTTGCAGGCTTCTCTGGGAAAAGTCATATGCCTGGGACTTATTTCTCAGTAAATATGTATGGGATTGCATTGTATGGTTGTACTTACTAGAATAAGCTCCACTGAGCTCAATGACATTTATTTCTAAGTAAACATGGTTGATTAGGATTCTGTTGCATATCACTAACACAGAGCTGAACTGAAGGCTTTCCAGCACAGTGGAAGAATTCTTAATAATAATTTAGGTGATTTATATAAATCCTGCCTTTCCTCTAGGATCTCAAGGTGGTAGTCAATGCTAGTCCTACTCAGAGTAGACCCATTGAAGTGAATAGTCATGATTAACTTAGGTTCATTAATTTCAATGGGTCTATTCTGCATAGAATTTAGTTGAATAGAACCCACGGTTCCCCCTTTCTTTTTTAAACTTCACAACAACTCTTGAGGAAGATTAGGCAGAGATATAGTAATTGGCTTCAGGTCACCTTCATGGCTGAGCAGGGATTTGAGGTCTCCATAGTTCTAGCTTGACACTTTAAACACTACACCACTTACTGCCAATTGAGAAACATAAATATGAAAAATAAAATAAATACATTCTAGTAAGGGACACAGAAATGTTGTCTAGCAGGAGAATTAATCAAACATTAATTTAAATGTAAACATTACATCACACATTAATGTCAGAAGAACCTGCCAAAGTTAGTTAAAATGGGTTTTGTGCGATCACTTGAACTTTGTCTCAGATCATCAGTACTTTATCTATACAAATATTTGTATACCACTTTGTTAAAAACATCAGTGTGGTTTACAACATGTTAAAAAACCCATAGAATAAAAATATTAAAAATGCGATAAAAACAAAGGTCAGTTGTTGCAAAACACCCAATTGCTTGCATTAGCATCAATATACATTATACACAAGACACAGATGCACACACACTCATGTTTATTGTCTTTTCACCAGTTCTTAACAGCATTTATAGTCCATAGGTTCTGCCCTAACCCCAGTAGGATACTATCTGCATGTTACAGTTAGCATGAGGTCTTAGCTAAATATGACACTGAAGTCTTCCCTGTACTCTACATTGTATTCAGTCAGGAATCATAGATTAATAACCAATTAAAAATATGTAAAAAATGAAACAAAGAGCATTCTTTCTCTTACCTTGCAAACTTCAGTAAGGCCCAGAATTTTTAAAGACTCAACAGTTCTCAGGAACATGCCTTTGAATTAAGGAAGGAGGGGGGGGGAGTAAACTTAGGTCTGGTGTTGCTGATTTTCCCCAGGGATTGCTTAACCATTCTTAAGAACAGCATTTTTATATGCAGTGAAATGAAATAAAACAAAAGCCTGACAGGTAACCAAGGAGTCAACTGCACAGAAAGCTGCTTTCACACCACAAAGCTATGGTGAGCCAAGTAGGCCAAACTTCCTCACATATGCAAAACTCAAGATTTAATTTTCTGCAAGATTACCCACAATAATTACAAAGTTTCCGCAATTCATCCTTAAAAAGCTTACGACGATAGGATCCATAAGTATTGATCTTTTATCTTTTGCCTTCCTGTATAGGGTGCATGTACACATCATACATGATATGGTTCACTAGCTGAATGCAGACAATATCTAATATCTATAGCCACTAAAATTAAGCCTACTGCCACAAAGTCTATATGTAATCCAGTGAATAAACATGCTGCACTAGCCCCCCTCCCCACAAAAAAACATATGCTGATCAGCGTGCATTACCTGAAACCTAGATTCACTAACCACACAGGTATTAATTACTGAAAGCCAGTGTGGTGTAGTGGTTAAGGTGCTGGACTACACTCAGGGTTCAAATCCCCACACAGCCATGAAACTCATTGGGTGACCTTGGGCCAGTCACTGCCTCTCAGCCTCATGAAAACTCTATTCATAGGGTCGTCATAAGTCGGAATCGACTTGAAGGCAATACATTTACATTTTTATTAATTACTAGGTTGGCATTCTTATAGCAGTGTCCCTTCAAGCCTCAGTTGCTCTCAGCCAGTAATGGGTTTATGCATGCAACCTATACAGCTTCATCAAAATATTTTTGCAAAGCTGATATGCAAACTTCCACCTCTGACAAAGCCACACTACAAAAATGATCTGGAGATGCATCATAATTCACTCAGTGTGTTCCAGCTGCCAAAGGTGTTTCAGATTTGGTCTATAAATTAATTTATTTGAATATTTCCACATCACACTTTTCATAAAAATACAGCAAAGTGGTATACAACATAAAAAATTACAGTAACATTGATAAAACATCAATAAAATCATAAAATTATGTTCTAAGTATCGTGACGGGGGAGGGTGATCAAGAGCCATTCCAACACATTTTGACTATTGCACCATAAAATTCAATAGGCACCCTCCATGGAAACAATATCATGATGATGATGATGATGAAGATGCAGATTTATATATTGTAACTTGCCATTTAAAAGCATCCTATTTGCTCTCTGCGGTGGGCATCATACCATCTTTGCTTGGCCTCACAATAATTCAGCAATCTTAAAATTACACCTAAATTGTAATTTACACTGTTGCCCAGTACTATAATGTTTCTCACAAATCAGTTTTAAAGTCATGTAACCCAATAAGTTTAAAATAATTTGAACACATGCACTGAAAGCATCCACTCACACAGGAGTCAAGCAGGCAAACTGAAAAAGTAAAATAAAAGAGACAGTGGTTTTCTGGTAAGTAGGACAACAGGCTGGCCTACTGTACAGGACTAGCCCTAGCCCTTAGTTGAAGTAGTACACAAAGTTGTCTGTATTGCTGCAGCTTAAATCATGTCACAGAATCAAGGTGCTGCCCTGGGCTCCTTTGGGAGGAAGAGCAGTATATAAATCAAATAAATAAATAAAAAGGTTGTTTGGCAGGTGTTTTTTTAAGGCAACAGCTTGCTTTCATATGATGAAGCATGCTATTGGCTATGAAAGATTGAGCTAAAAAGATATCCCAGATGAGTTCTAAGAAAGTTTCATATTCTTGCTGTTACATAGTTATACTTTTTGAACTTCTCTACAAGGAGTATTGTTTAAAAGAGACAATCCATCCAAATAATGAAAGTTGTAACTGATACAAGGAGCTTAGTCTGGTCAGGGGCGGGAGGAAAGGAACGGCTGCAATGCCATATACAACTATGAATATTACAAGTGATTTTTAAATTTTACGTCTTTGCTACAATAAGGGGGGAGTAATAACAATTTAAAAATTAAGTATTAAAAACACTTAAACAAAACGACAAGCTTAAGATGATGAATGACATCAAGGAAGCATCCAAAACAGGAACTATTGTAGTAATGGGTGACAGTCAATAAAATAGGGTGGGTACTAAAATAAAGATCTCAGGTGTCAAAAGGCAGGGTAAAGAGGTGCTTCTTCAGCATACAATGGAAACTATTTAATGAAGGTGCCAAATGCATCTCTGTGAGGAGAGAATTCCATAGCTTGAAGGTTGTCACAGACAATGTCCTCTTCTGAGCTGCCAGCCCCTGAACTTCTTAGAGCTGTGAAACTACCAAGGGATCCTCTGCTATCTTAACAGCTGAGAAGATCTTTAAGGAAGGAGATGGTTTTTCAAGATATTTGGGCTAAGTCATTTAGGGCTTTGAACACTTATATGAGCACATTGAAGTGGGTCTGGAAATCAACTGACAACCAGTGCAGCCATTTTAAAATGAGTTGCATGGGTTGTAAATTGATCCCTAGCCCCTAATCTGGATGCTGCATTTTGTAGCGGTTCAAGTTTCCAAGCTGTCTTCAAGGGCAGACACATGTATAGCACATTGCAATAATCCAGTCTGGAAGTTACCAGAGCGTGGAGTACAGTAGTAAAGTTCTCTGTCCAAAAGGGGCCATTGCTAGTGACCCAACCAGAGCTGGAAATAGGCACTCCTAGTCACCCGGGCCACCTGAACTTCCAGTAACAATGTTAGATCCAGGAGTACCCCAAAGCTATGGACCTGCTCCTTCCAGGGAAGTGCAACCCCATCCAGAACAGGCTGTCTGTACACCTTCCAAACTGAAGAACTTGGACACATAACACCTCTGTCTCTTCAGGATTCCACTTCATTATATGAGCCCACCACCTCCAAGGACTGGTCTAGTACCAGTATGTATTTAGAAACTCCCACCCCACCCTGACACACACACACAAATCAGGAATCCTGTTATCTACAATGTTACACACCTAGTCAGAAAATGGAATTCATGGGGGAAATAGTGGGTGTGGAAAGTGAAGTAGAAGAAAGTGATGATTCACCCACCCACTGAAAAGCAGTATCTACAACCACATGTGGAGCAGAGTGGAGCCATACTGTACTCAACTTTTTGTATTATCAGTGGATAGGGCTAGTCCAAATTTACAGGGGGGAAATAGTGTGATAGTTTCTGTTTGCGGGTAACATCATGTAAACAATGCAAATTAAGAGGTGACACAAGGAAACACACAGTAAACCACCTCGTGGATAAGCCCCAAGTGTGGTTAGCCAAAGCGGTTAGAATGCATGAAGATCTGAAATTGACCCAGCAAGTGCAAGGACACTGGGGTGCAACTTGCTTGTGTACCTGCATCCCCTCAAAAATGTAAGCCCATACATGTTGCTGTATAAAACCATGGAAATATCAATTTCTTTGTAACAGTAGATATTTTATAACAGTAGAGTATATGTTGATGAATATTCAGGATTGTGTATCCATGTCATTACTTCATCAGAAGAGTATACTGTATTAAACAGCAGCCAAGCTTGACTCTCTCAACTAATTTCACTGTAGCCTTCCAAATCCAGGGCCAAATATTTTTCTGGAGAATGATTATCCCACCAATATGCCTCTGAAAAAGAGCACTAGATTCCAAAGCGAGATGTGTTTGGTAGGGCTTACTTCCTATATTATTATTATTATTATTATTATTATTATTAATCTGCCCCTCACCCATAGGTCCCAGGGCAGATTGCAACAATTTAAAAACACATAATTAAAAACAGTTAAATACAACGTAAACAACATCACAGAAAATAGGGTGGATGCAGCTTAAATTATATAAATTAAGCAAATGTTCTTATGTTGTTTTACATAATTTATTCTGCAACTTTTTCTTTTGGCAAAATTTATTACGTTTCAGCAAATCAAAAGGAGAAAACAACAAGATGGTAAGTATGAGACCCATATCCAGAGGACTGCAAATTTTAATCATCATTGCATCTGGTTTTAAGACTTATCCATACATTGTTGTTGTTGTTATGTGCCTTCAGATCTATTACAACTTATGGTGACCCTATGAATCAGCGACCTCCAAGAGCATCTGTCATGAGCCACCCTGTTCAGATCTTGTAAGTTCATCTTCAGACATTACCAATACACTTTTAAGCACGATCTGTGAGGCAATAAGGTCTAGAAAATGTGCCTTTTTAAAAAGTAATATGCTGTATTGTTAAATTTTGATGAAACAACTGAATCTAGTTACTGTCAGAAATAGAATATTGGGCTGGATCATGGACCACTGGTCTCATCCAATATGGTGTTCTTATGTTAAATTAACACTTAATATACTATAAAACCAGAAACATTTGCAATTACTTCCCTCCACCCCTTCAGTGGATTCTATGTAACTGTGAACCTGGAAGTAATGCACCATTTAAATTGAGCCTTAGAAGAAAAAAAATAAAACACTTTTCCTTTAATAGTGAACACACAAGCTGATACTGCATCACATGACCCTTACTATAATTTCTATTAAAATCATTTCATGTCTGGTTGCTTCTGCTATCCTGGCTCATTTGTATTGTTTACAACAAGTCATTGCACTCAGCAGTTAGTGGTAGCTGAATCCATGGTTACCAGTTTTTACATTCACTAGTTAAATGGAATGCAGTCCTTCTGTGGGTTTCATGAAGAAAGCACTTAAGGAGCCACAATTCAGCTATCAATCAAGCTAACCTGGGAGAAGTTAATCTTATAAATATAGGTATTGTTGCATATTAAAATTTTATGGAAAGGGAACTCAGGGTTTTTTTTTCATTAGTTGTAGCAGCAAAAGGGAACATGTTGAAATCTCATCCCAAACATACTTACTTGGAAACCATTCCCACCAATTCTAACAAAGTCCATTACTGAGTGTTTTTAGGTGTGGGCTATATGCATCCACACTTCAGTGTCTTTTTACGCTTTCCAAAATAATAAAGCTGTCTTTTAGTTTCTTGCGTTATTTTTTCCAAATCTTAAAAACATTTTTTTTAAAGCCAGGATGTGTCTGGAATGTAAATACAGAGTGCTTAAATACAGGTTTAATGAGACTGCAGTCTAAGCAAAGAAACTTAAGGCATGATAGTAAAATACAAAGACAGAACTGAGTAGAATTCAATTAAGGCAAAAGTATTCTTTACCAGTAAATGAAGAATGCAAACTCATATGTTTCGGTGTTAATTAAGATAGATATCGATGGATTGTGTTCGCCTCATTACTTACTGTTTGTCGAAGTGGCTTGGAGGGGCTGTTTGTTTACAAGGTAGATCCAATGCACATTTAAATTCCCTTTTTTTAAAAGCAGCAGAGAAGTTCCCCATAGATTGGTAGCAGCAATATCTATTCTATCAGCCCCAAGAAAGCAACAAAGAGTTATATCAAACATTTTACTAGGTCATCTACTGCAAAGTCACTGTATCAGAAGCCTGAATTGATTTGTTTCCTCAAAAAGAATTGAAAATGAATGTAACAGAATGTCGGGGGCGGGGGAGAGACAAATCCCCACGACACTGCTAATCGGATATTGTATAATACTTGATTGCAGGTTTGCAGTGTACTATCGTTGCCTAAATCATACGTACTTACAGGTTCTGGGTTCTTCCAAGAGTTTGGTGCAGTTTCAAGGACAAATGTCTTAAGGATGCCTTTTCTACCATGCAGCAACGATCTCAGCTCTGATCTGATTACATGAGTGAAGTACTAAATCTGACAATATATATTTAAAGAAAAGGGGGGGAAGACAGAACTTCCCGTGTAGAGAAGAAATCTTGAGAGAAAAGTCTCAGGCTTGGGAAAAGGCTGTTTAAAAATGTGATGGTTGATTTCCTCCCTAGTTGTAGCAGCTGATGCCTGTTTGCAGCCCTGCAGAAAGAAACCTTTCTAAAAAACCAATGGCATCACATTTCAGTGAAGCTTGTGCCAGACTGTGGAGTGCAAAGCAGCATTTCACAAACTTCACACAACTCAAATAAGTTCTGTTTTACTCTTGCACATGCAGGAAGAGCTTTAAAATGTATTGTTGCTATTTGGGTTTTATATTTTTGCCAATATATTGCAATCCTTACATATTCCTGAGAAGTAAAAGCTAAAGGTGCTAGAGAATCATGGTTCCTGTGTCTTTCATAATTGTAGAGAAAAGGACATTTTGGCAGGGGCAGCTTTTCTCACTCTTTCATTATACAGCCACAAGAGTGGCTCTATACTATAGCCATACTATATATAGCCAGCATGAATTTTTCTTATTCCGCAATGTTAAATTGAAAACACCCCCATGCCATTCTGCTGCTTCCCATAAGCTCATTTCAAAATAAAACTTTACAAAACTTATAGTTATGAACTCAGAAATGCTTGCTTAACAGTCTTTTAATTTTTCATACACAAAACACTCAAAGAATCTAGAGATAAAAGTGTAAAACAAGAGAAAAAAATCCAGACCCCTGTTGGAATTTTCTGTCACTGGTCTCCTGATTTGCTGAAATCAGTTAAAAATCAACCATGTTCACAGAGTACCTGTAATCCTCTTATTGACCTTGCCCCATACTCTGACCTTCATCTTCTTCAGTTTAAAAGTAAAAAAAAATATGTATGGCTGATTTTTAATGAATTTAAGAAATTTAACATTGGACTCTATGAGAGTGCAAGCATGCTCAGTAAGAACCAACTGTCAGTGTTCTAAAAGCCAGACTCACAGCTGTTTGGTTTGGCTAATCAGGTGGCCACACTCATGCCAGACATTTATTCCACTTTAAACAGTCATGGCTTCTCCCAAATAATTCTGAGAAGTGTCATTTTTGAAGGGTGCTGAGAGTTGTCAGGAGACCGAGACTCCTATTCCTCTGACAGAGCTCCAGTGGCTAGAGTAGTTTAACAGTCATAAGAACATAAGAACATAAGAAGAGCCTGCTGGATCAGGCCAGTGGCCCATCTAGTCCAGCATCCTGTTCTCACAGTGGCCAACCAGGTGCCTGGGGGAAGCCCGCAAGCAGGACCCGAGTGCAAGAACACTCTTCCCTCCTGAGGCTTCCGGCAACTGGTTTTCAGAAGCATGCTGCCTCTGACTAGGGTGGCAGAGCACAGCCATCATGGACTGTAGCTCTGTGAGGGTAATAGGGCCTCTCCTAGCAACTCTCAGCACCCTTCACAAATTATACTTCCCAGGATTCTTTGGATGACGCCATGACTATTTAACATGGGGAAAACGGCCTGGTATGGATATGGCCAGGGACAGCTTTACTTTAAATTTGGGTGGGAGATTACATGCTGTAGAATAAAAAGGTGGAGGAAAAACAATTATACTGTTCACAATGTTTTCCTTTTGAAAAGAAAAGAGGCTTTCCCACTGTCCAGTGCCCACCTACCCAATCATCTCACCTCTCCCCTCCCCCTTCCACCCTACTCCCACCCTGACCTCTTCTCTGAGATATTGTACTGCCCTACAAATTTGTCAAAATGCAAACACAATTTGGGTTGGTTTATCACAGTCCCATCCACTTGCTGTGTAGCTTGGAAAAATTTGGTAACGTGCCTCTAAGTATATGGTGCGTAGTGGCAACACCTGCAATCAGGACTGCATCTCCAAAGGTGGAGAATTACATTATGTTGGTTGGTGTTCTTGTTGTTATGTGCCTTCAAGTCGATTACGACTTATAGCGACCCTATGAATCAGTGACCTCCAAGAGCATCTGTCATGAACCACCCTGTTCAGATCTTGTAAGTTCAGGTCTGTGGCTTCCTTTATGGAATCAATCCATCCCTTGTTTGGCCTTCCTCTTTTTCTACTCCCTTCTGTTTTCCCCAGCATTATTGTTTTTTCTGATGAATCATGTCTTCTAATTATGTGTCCAAAGTATAATAACCTCAGTTTCATCATTTTAGCTTCTAGTGACAGTTCTGGTTTAATTTGTTCTAACACCCAATTATTTGTCTTTTTCGCGGTCCATGGTATCCACAAAGCTCTCCTCCAACACCACATTTCAAATGAGCTGGTTTTTCTCTAACTGCTTTTTTCACTGTCCAACTTTCACATCCATACATAGAGAACAGGAATACCATGGTGTGAATGATCCTGACTTTAGCGTTCAGTGATACATCTTTGCACTTGAGGACCTTTTCTAGTTCTCTCACAGCTGCCCTCCCCAGTCGTAGCCTTCTTCTAATTTCTTGACTATTGTCTCCATTTCTGTTAATGACTGTGCCGAGGTATTGATAATCTTTGACAAGTTCAATGTCCTCATTGTCATCTTCAAAGTATTTTTCTTACTTTGCTTCTTTCCTGTGTTACTATTGTCTCTACAGAGAATCTAACCTAGAAAATTATATTCTCTCATTATTCATTCTACAAATCTGTTTCAAATTTATTTTTATTAATTTCAAAGCCTTTTTATTGGTCAGTGTCATATGATGGTGAACAGCCTTTTGTGTTTCAAACAGGAGGTTATGTTTTGTTTGACAGAAATATCTGTTGGCTATAGGTATATTCCTAAACCTCAAGGGGTGTTTTTTCTATTAGTGAATAACTATTAAAGATATAGAAGTCCTGGCCTCCTATCCTATGCTGTGGCTTATTATGACCATAGTGGACTGCAGACATTTCTGTAAAATGCTTTGCTATCTTAATTTTATTTTTCACTTATAAACTGTTACATTTTCCTCTGACACTCCACTCTCCAACACATTGCCTAGTAGTGATTCTACTGATTTCAGTAGAACTTCCACAGTACATGTTAGCATTGTGACATGAGCTTCCCCAAGGGTGCAATACCACGCAAACATACTTAAGTATAAGACCCATACAAAACAACAGGGTTTACTTCTGAGAAAACCTGTACAGAATTTGGATGTTAAGCATGTGCAGTGGGATTTTATGAATGTTTACTCAGATATATGTCCTACTGAGTTCAGTGGGGCTTATTCCACAGTGGAAATGGAAATGGACTGCCTTCAAGTCAATTCCGACTTATGGCGACCCTATGAATAAGGTTTTCAAGGTAAGCGGTATTCAGAGGTTGTTTAGCATTGCCTTCCTCTGAGGCTGAATGGCAGTGACTGGCCCAAGGTCACCCATTGAGCTTCATGGCTGTGTGGGGATTCGAACCCTGGTCTCCCATGTCGTAGTCCAACACCTTAATCAATATACTACACTGGGGACATATGTAAATATGTCTAGGTCCTAGGATATGTATTTTCACTATGACAAGAGCACAATGTTCTCTTGAGTTGGAACACAACTCATTATTTGATTCATACTCATTTTCAGTCTAATTTAAGCACACACATAGCAAACTCCTGCATATTTGTTATATATGTAATTGTTATATTTATATCCTGCCCCCCCCATTTTCTTCCAAAACATTGTGCCATACATGGGATTTCCAGATGGTCTGTGTTCCATGTTCTGAGCAGATGCTGCTTACCTTCAGCAAGGTAGGTGCCTCACGTCCCTTCAGACCATGCCCTGGGACCTCCAACTTCATACCCTTAGCAATAACAATACTTACTGGCACATTTAAATTATTATATGGCACATTTAAAGTATTTAATATACATTGGCCTAATAATGATAACTCCATTAAAGAGTAGCCATTGGGCAAGCCAATCATGTCACTCAGCAAGAGCTACCTAAGCAGAGGTTTGTGCCACTGCAACTAAACTGGCTGGGTGCCAGTGATGACAGCAGACTACATTCCTTACTCTCCACCAGAGGTGAGGGGGGGATGCTGAAGCCTTCCTCAGCAGAAACGCTAACAGGACCTCTGGGCACAGGGCTGACAGGGGTCTCTGGAAGCATTTACTCTGTGGTCTCACCAGACCCTTCTCCAACATCTTCAACCCGCCCCTCCCCATTCTCCCAAATGTTCTCCATGGTACCCATGACAGCTGCTTTCTCAACACGGGTGCAGATAACTATACTAGATCAAGGGAACATGTCTCCTTGTGCTTGTAATGGGAATCTAGTGCCATATTCTGTAGTCTGCACTGTGGTGCTAAGCACAGGATCAACATTGTTGGTGTATAGCAGAAATGAGACATATACAATGGTACCTTAGAGAGTAACTTGTTTTATTGGGCCTTTTCTGCCTTTTTTCAGTAGCAGTGTGAAGTGATTTTTGGAAGAATTCTTAAGGTCAGCACCACTGACTTCAAAGCAATTTTATAGCACTTTGCTTCCATTTATATATATGCTGGATTTGATCCAGAGATCCTGCAAGCAGAGTTTTGCTAAAGGATCCTTCTGCTCCTGAGAGGAGAGTGAGATCTTGCCAATTCCCTCTTTCCCCACCAGCCTCCTAAAAATCTGCTCTGGAGAGTTGGGAAGACCCTCCAGAATAACATGGGAGGTAGCACAGGAAGCTGCAGGAGAAGTAGGGATTGATGGAAATTGCCTGTTCTGTGAACAGTATATTCTGCTGGATGGTTGGACCTTCCATTTGCAGGAAGGCTGCTCAGGATCCAAGCTACTGCTTTCAGTCACTAGTCAGTGCTGCGTGACATTTCAAGTATCAGGAGAGAGCAAACCTGAAAAACAAGCCAAGTGTTTGCTTATTTTAGAGTGAACCATGGATCTTCCAAATTATTTTGTAATAAATACACACTTCCATAGTTGAGCAGTCAGGCATCTCAGATTGTTTCTGCTCTGTGCTGTGTGGCCTTCCCTTTCTATGCCCATCCCGAAAACAGTACTTCTGAGCAGTTTGTGGTATAAGGGAAACAAACCCCGGCCTGCAGGGCAGTAGCTCAGTGGCAGAGCATCTGCTTTGCATACAGAAGATTCCAGGTTCAATCCTCAGCATTCCAGGTAAGGCTGGCAGTGACCTCTCTTTGAAATCCTGTAGAGCTGCTGCCAGTCAATGTGGATAATACTGAGCTAAAAAGACCAATGGTCTGACTATGTGTATCTATGCAGGGATGCTTGGGACTTGCAGGAGCTGGCTTGCTGCTGCCTGTGCCACAGTAACTCACGATATGGGGGCTACTGTGGCATCACTGTGTGAGCTGTGGGTGGGTTACAAAGATGTCCTAGAAGGGTGTTCCTGACAGTGCTCTGACTCCCTCCATGTCTGAGTGGTATGGGGGTCACATTACCACAATGGCCTGTGATTGCTAGGCACCAAGGGTATGGTTATTGGTTTTGCTCCATTGTCTGTGTGTATCTTAGCAATGTGTTTATGCTCCTGGGCACACCTATGATTTGGTAGATATGGTGCAGTATAGCAGCAGTTTATCTTCCACCCCAGCAAAACTGGTGTATAGAATTCGATACACCAGGATTAAGCACATAGTCATAGTTTATATTAGTAGTGGTTCAAACATACTTGATTCTGAGCATTGTAAGAGTGTTTATGATCACTGCTCTTATTCAAAACCATTCTTTTCCAAACCTCTCAGTCACTCTGACTATTCTTAGCTAGCAATATATTGTGTGTTGTTTTTTCACTATTGTGAACTTAGCTCCAAAGGGCAGAAACTAAAACTGACAGTAGAGCAAAAGGGCATGCCCTAGAATTCAGACAGGAGAATAATAAATAATAAATACAGATATAGGGACCTTTGGATACAGAGCTATATTGGGTTTTGAAAAGAATGGATTACATAATTAAACCATGAAGTTGTCTGTTCCTATTTATGTTACATAGATGTAACTGGTTAAAAAAAATGACCAAAATTCTATCAATGGAAGCAGTGGACTGCACAAAGCCATTCAGTTCTATATTTATTATGATCATCTGAACTAGCTCCTACAGCATATACACCCCAAAAATATCCTCTTAGAATACCCAATTATTTCCCATGAGACTGTATTCTAGAGGACTGAATTGATACTTCGTGGCAGAAGATGAAACAATCTGTGTACTGAAATAATTGGGCGGAGTATATGCCACTGCCACACACATCTAATAATCTACAGTTATGCAAAAAAAGCAAAAGGTAGCCATGTGGGCATAAGAAAAATTCCAAAATCTATAGTAGGGCAGTTCCTTTATTAGGCCAACCTAAATGTTGCAAAATAGTGAATAAGCTTTGAGGTTTTTCAGAACTCTTAATCAGGTTGGGTGTTAAACAAAAGGGGGGGGGAGTGAACCGCTGGTTTAGTGTTAAAGCTATAGAGAACATTGGTACCAGTCTTCAGATGGAGTGTGGGAAGAGGTAGCAGACTAAATAGTTTAGGCTCTCTTAAGTGTTGTGTGGGTTTCAGGATACACCTAGGGATGAAGAAACACACAACAGCAGATTCCCCGTTTCTGAAAAATCAGCAGTTTCTAGATCTGTTTCCAGCTTACGCAAAACAAACAGGTTCTTTGTGACACAGAACAGCAGTGAAGAGAAACATGGTAATATTTACATTAGCAAAGCCAGAAATTATCTTTCTCTTTCCCCCTCATCCCTTTCCCCTTTTGTGCCATGTCTTTTCAGATTGTAAATCTAAGGGCAGGGTCTGTGTTGTCTTTATTGCTATGGGAACCTTTTCAGGTGAGGAGTAGGGCATCAATGCTTTAAGTAAAGCACTTATGAAGCTGTTCACAGGAGTACTAGGCTTCTGATGCTGAGTGGCAATTAATGGGGAGGGGGAACCTTACAACTTCACAAGATGGTGAATGATCATGGAGACAGCTCAGCATCATAGAGGTTTGTGGTTGCTGAGTAACCAGCAGCACCCAGCAGAAGTATGGGTCATCATGTCACCATTCTATGCTATGTACTCTTAGCCACTCAGCAACCAGGGCGCTAGACAGGGCTGAGCTACAAGCCACTCTGACACCATCAAGTATTGTGCTGGGTTCCCTCTCCCCCTTGATTGCTGTTCAGCAGCAAAAGCATATTTCTAGGAAACACTCTCATGCACTACTGTTGACCCAGTGTGCAGTTATGCTTGAAAACTTCATGGGTAAATTGAATGTAGATTAATCCAGATTAGACTGGGGTAAGAATAGCCTTCAGATTTTATGAGCCAGGGGAGAAAACAGCTTTCACCAACCAGATATCCTCCAGATGTTTTGGACTATAACTCCCAATATCCCTGACTACTGGCCATATTGGCAGCCCAATGAAAATTGTAGTCCAAAACATCTGTAAGGCATCAGTCTGGGGAAGGCTGCCCTATTAGATGGAGTTCAGATCCCATGGTTGCTCAAGATTGTAGCCATGGAGTAGCAATTTCACATGTATCAGTACTATGACTCACTATTGCAGGGATGGCGTCAGGAAAGCTAAAGCTAAGAATGAGCTGAGGTTAGCAAGAAATGCTAAAAGCAACAAAAAAGCTTTCTTCAGGTACGTCCATAGTAAAAGACAGAGAAAAGGAATGGTGGCAGAGCTACTCAATGGGGATGGCAAAATGACAATAGATGACAAAGAAAAGGCAGAAGTGCTCAATTCCTACTTTGGCTCAGTCTTCTCCCAAAAAAGGGTCTGTGACCCTCCCGAGAAACATGAAGTAGAAGGTGCAAGATTGGAGCTTGAGACTGATAGACAAACAGTCAAGGAATACCTAATCACTTTGAACGAGTTCAAATGGACAGGACCCAATAAACTACATCCTAGAGTATTGAAGGAACTGGCTGAAGAACTCTCAGAACTGCTGTCTATTATCTTTGCGAAATCATGGAGGATGGATGAAGTGCCGGATGACTGGAGAAGAGCCAATGTTGTTCCTATCTTCAAAAAGGGCAAAAAGGAGGAACCAGGGAACCACAGACCAGTTAGCCTAACATCAATCCCTGGAAAAACTCTGGAGCAGATTATAAAGCAGTCAATCTCTAAGCACTTTGAAAACAATGCAGTGATTACTAGGAGCCAAAATGGTTTTATGAAGAACAAATCCTGCCAAACTAATCTTATCTTGTTTTTTGATCAGGTAACCTCCCTTGTAGACTGTGGGAATGCTGTGGACATAATATATCTCGACTTCAGCAAAGCTTTTGACAAAGTGCCCCATGATATTCTGATTAGCAAGCTAGCTAAATGTGGGCTGGATGGAACAACTATCAGGTGGATCCACAGTTGGCTCTGGAATCATACTCAAAGAGTGCTTATCAATGGTTCCTTCTCAAACTGAGTAGAAGTAACGAGTGGGGTACCACAGGGCTCGGTCCTGGGCCCAGTGCTCTTCAACATTTTTATTAATGACTCGGATGAGGAGGTACAGAGCATGTTTATCAAATTTGCAGATGAAACAAAATTGGGGGGCACAGCTAATACCCTGGAAGACAAACAAAATTCAAAGGGACCTTGATAGGCTGGAGCATTGGGCTGAAAACAGAATGAAATTCAACAGGGATAAATGCAAAGTTCTACACTTAGGAAAAAGAAACCAAATGCACAGTTATAAGATGGGGGATACTTGGCTCAGCAATACATGTGCAAAGGATCTTGGAATCGTCGTTGATCACAAGCTGAATATGAGCCAACAGTGCAATGTGGCTGCAAAAAAGGCAAATGCTATATTAAGCTGCATTAACAGAAGTATAGTTCCCAATCGTGTGAAGTATTAATTCCCCTCTATTCAGCCCTGGTTAGGCCTCATCTTGAGTACTGCATCCAGTTCTGGTCTCCGCACTTCAAGAAGGTTGCAGACAAACTGGAACAGGTTCAGAGGACGGCAACAAGGATGATCAGGGGACTGGAAACAAAGCCCTATGAGGAGAGACTGAAAGAACTGGCCATGTTTAGCCTGGAGAAGACAAGACTGAGGGGAGATATGATAGCACTCTTCAAGTACATGAAAGGGTGTCACTTAGAGGAGGGCCAAGATCTCTTCTTGATTGTCCCAGAGTGCAGGACACGGAATAATGGGCTCAAGTTGCAGGAAGCCAGATTTCAACTGAACGTCAGGAAAAACATCCTAACTGTTAGAGCCATACGACAATGGAACCAATTACCTAGAGAGGTAGTGGGCTCTCTGACACTGGAGGCATTCAAGAGGCAGCTAGACAGCCATCTGTCGGGATTGCTTTGATTTGGATTCCTGCATTGAGCAGGGCATTGGACTTGATGGCATTATAGGCCCCTTCCAACTCTACTACTATGAACACTCCTCTCTGTAGGTCCTTGACTGTCCCAAATAATAGCACACGAAAGATTAAAAACTGTGTAGGATAGTGTCAAAGCTTATTTATTTATCAGAATATTTATATACTGCTATTCATAAAAAAGACTTTTTACAACAGTCATATATATATATATACACACACACTAAAATCATATACAAATTTAAATCAGAAATCCTTAACTAACTATTGCAGAAAGATATCTTTCTGTCTCCCTTCCTGAGCTTACTAGGGTAGTCTCGGATCTGGTACTGGAGTCCCCAAGACTTGTAGTGCTGGGTGACTTCAATATCCATGCCGATACTGCCCTTACTGGAGTAGCTCAGGATTTCATGGCCTCCATGACAACCATGGGTCTGTCTCAAATAATATCTAGCCCCACGCATGCTGCTGGTCATACCTTGGACCTTGTTTTCTGTATTGGACAGGATGTAGGTGATCTTGGTGTGGAGGAGCTGGCATTAGTTCCTTTGTCATGGACAGATCACTTCCTGGTTAGGTTCAAACTCACTGGAGCTCAAAACCTCTGCAGGGGTGGGGGACCAATTAGAATGGTCCGCCCCAGGAGACTGATGAATCCAGATGGTTTTCTGATGACTCTTGGGGATTTTCCTGTCACCTCGGCAGGTGATTCTGTCGAAGCCCTGGTTGACCTCTGGAATGAGGAAATGACCAGGGCCATGGACACAATCGCTCCTAAGCATCCCCTTTCGCGCTTTGGAGCCAAGTCCTCCCCTTGGTTTACTGAGGATTTGTTGGCAATGAAGCGCGAAAGACGGAGACTAGAGCGACGTTGGCGGAAAACTCTGAGCGAATCTGACCAAACACGGGCCAGAGTCTACCTAAAGACCTATTCCGTGGCAGTGCGGGCCCAGAAGAAATCTTTCTTCTCCGCCTCCATTGCATCTGCGGGATCTCGCCCAATGGAACTGTTTCGAGTGGTCAGGGATCTCTTACACCCTGACCCCCATGAATCTGATGTTGACCACTCAGCAACCCATTGTTCTAAGTTTGCGCGATATTTTTCAGATAAAGTTGCTCAGATTCGCTCCGACTTAGACGCTAAAATTGATACAGTCTCTGTGGATGTAACTTTGGCCCCTGCTTGTCTAATTAAAATGGATTCTTTCCAGCTTGTTCAACCCGAAGATGTGGACAAAATTCTCGGAGAGGCACGTCCGACCACCTGCATGTTAGATCCTTGCCCTTCCTGGCTTATAAAAAATGCCAGAGGGGGACTGGTTGAGTGGACCAGGGAGTGATTAATGCCTCCTTACAACAAGGCAGAATGCCCCTTAGTTTAAAGGAGGCAGTGATAAGACCTTTATTGAAAAAAACCTCCCTGGACTCCTCAATATTAGGCAACTACCACCCAGTCTCCAATATTCCTTTTTTGGGCAAGATAATAGAGCGGGTGGTGGCCGCTCAGCTCCAGAGTTTTTTGGATGAGACAGACTATGTAGATCCATTCCAATCTGGTTTCAGGCCGGGTTATGGAACTGAGACGGCTTTGGTCTCCTTGGTGGATGACCTTCGTAGGGAACTGGACAGGGGGAGTGTGTCCCTGTTAGTTTTACTGGATCTCTCAGCAGCTTTCGATACCATCGACCATGGTATCCTCCTGGACCGCCTCTCTGGGATGGAACTTGGAGGCACGGTGTTACGATGGCTTCAGTCCTTCCTAGAGGGACGAATCCAGAAGGTGGTTATGGAGGATGCCTGTTTGACCCCTTGGCCATTGACCTATGGGGTCCCTCAGGGTTCAATTCTATCCCCCATGTTATTTAACATCTACATGAAACCGCTGGGAGAGGTCATCCGGAGTTTTGGGGTTCGGTGCCACCAATATGCTGATGACACCCAACTCTACTCCTCTTTTCCACCTAATGATGCCAAGGAAGCTGTCCAGGTTCTAAAGTGATGCCTGGTATCAGTGGTGGACTGGATGGGGATGAACAAGCTGAAATTAAATCCTGACAAGACAGAAGTGCTCCTTGTCAGTCGTAAGGCGGATCAGGGGATAGGGATTCAACTTGTGCTGGATGGGGTTACACTTCCCCTGAAATTGCAGGTGCGCAGTTTGGGGGTACTCCTAGACTCAGCTTTGAGCCTGGAGGCCCAGGTTTCTGCTGTTGCCGGGAGTGCCTTTGCTCAATTAAGATTAGTTCGCCAACTGCGCCCGTTCCTTGACCTGTCTGACTTGACTACAGTGACACATGCCTTAGTTACATCCCGATTAGACTACTGTAACACACTCTACGTAGGGCTGCCTTTGAAGACTGCTTGGAAACTTAAATTGGTACAAAGAGCTGCAGCCAGAATGTTAACTGGAGCTGGGCTCAGGGAACACACAACCCCTTTGTTGTACCAGCTCCACTGGCTGCCAATATGTTTCCGGGCACAATTCAAAGTGCTGGTTTTGACCTATAAAGCCTTATACGGCTTAGGTCCAGGTTATCTGTTAGATCGTATCTTCCCCTATGATCCTGCCCGGACTCTGAGATCATCTGGTGAGGCCTTACTTTCTACTCCTTCTTTTTCACAAGTTTCTCTTGTATAGACACAAAATATGGCTTTTTCGCTGGCTGCCCCCAGATTGTGGAATTCCCCCCCCAGTGAAGTACGATTAGCTTCCTCACTTCTTTCCTTCCGTGCTAAGGTGAAGACGATCCTATTCAGACGGGCTTTTAATTGAATTGGTAATTAACTCTTACCTTGTATTTGATTTAATTCATTTTAACTATTTTAATTCTGTATATTTACTGTTTTAACTCTTCATGATTATTTTTGTAAGCCGCCCTGGGTTCTTTGGAAAAAGGGCGGGGTATAAATATTTTAAATAAATAAATAAATAGTCACAGTACATACAGTCCACCATAAATTTGCTCACCCTCCAGCTGAGAAAGCAAAGCAAAACAAACTGCAAGCATTCCACCTCATCTATCACCTGGGACATATACAACTCTCTGGGATACCTCAGTCTCTCACACTAGGCACCCTAACAAGCATAAACCCTATATATATCATGCATTCACCCTCTCACAAACCCTAATACATGCCACATACAATAAGAAAATCTCTTATAATGCCTACAAGTAGGAAGGAAACACACACACACACACACAGTATGGATGGGTGAACTTATAACATCTTTATTATTATTTTATTTATATCCTACCTTTCCTCCAAGGATCTCAAGGTGACACACATGGTTGCCCCCTTCTCCATATTCATATTGTTCTCATTTAGGGTTGCCAGGTGTCTGGTTTTCAGGTGTGTGTTTGTGTGTGTGTATATGGAGTTTTCCCAACAACCCCAGGAGGCAGAATTGCCAATTGGAAACCAAGGCAGCTCACAACAAGAAATAAATCCCTTTAAAATCGAATAACCATACAAAGTATAAACACTTGCAAAACAGCTTAAAGGGGCATGATTCTGAATGTTGGGTTGGATGACTGTTCCTTTGCACTTGAGACGGCAGTTCCATGTGCACTTCCCTGTTTGAGTAAGCTCCATTAATACATTGGGACTTGCTTCTGAGTAAAGAATCATAGGATTGCATTACAAATATCTTTACAGGTTGTGTAAATAATAAACATCTTTGACAGTCATGCTTATATAAATATTTCTTTACACTATGGTTGTACACTATTACTTCCTCTACATTTTAAGTGTGCCCTTCTTCCTTGGATTGGTCATAGTTCCCCTCTGTTGTTTTCATCCTGAGGGGCAGATTAGGCTGAGAGATGGTGAGTAGCCAATGGTCACCTATTAAACTTTATAGCTCATTTCCATTTAAAAAAAATAATTAAAATGATTTACATGCAGGCAAAGTTTATTAAGTAGATCCACACAATACATTTAAAGCACATCCACCTTGCATTTAAAGCACATGACACCCAAAGAATCCTAGGAAGTATAGTTTTCCCCTCACAGTTATAGTTTTATTTATTTATTATTTGATTTATATCCCGCCCTTCCTCCCAGCAGGAGCCATGGGCGGCAAACAAAAGCACTTTAAAACATCATAAAAACAGACTTTAAAATACATTAAAACAAAACAACTTTAAAAACATTGTATAAAAAGCTTTGAAGACATCTTTTAAAAAAGGTTAAAAACATTGTTTTTTAAAAAAAGGTTTAAAAACATAAAAACATATTCCCACCACCCTTAACAAACTACAGTTCCCATGATTGTGTGGTGCGATTCATCTGCCCTACGTAGGCTGTGCATTCATTAGTGAATTGAAAAGAATAATTTTAAAATACACTTTTTTAAACAGGGGAAGGGCTGTAGCTTAGTGGCAGGGCATATGCTTTGCATGCAAAGATCCAAAATTCAATTTCTGGAAAAGACCATTGCCTGGAATCCTGGAGAGCCAATGCTAGTCCATGTCATCAGTACTGAGCTAGATTAGCTAGATGGTATCAAATAGCCTGAGTTGGTATAAGGTATATTCCTTTGTTCCTGAAAGTGGAAGGGACCCAAGGGCCACAGTGACTCTAAAATTTATTTATGTATTTTATTGACAACATTTATAAAGCACTTTATTGTAAAAAATCTCTACGCAGTTTACAGAAGGAATTAAAACAATAAAATTATTGGCCAAAATAGTTAAAGACAGCTATTTAAAATATTCATAATAATAAAACCAACAATGAGTTAAAACAGATAAAATACATAGTAGCTTCTACCTGCCTGGGTAGGATTGCGTAAACAAAACTGTTTTTAGGAGGTGCTGAAAAGAGTACAATGAAAGTGTTTGCCTAATGTCAATTGGCAGCGAGTTCCAAAGCGTAGGTGCTGCCACACTAAAGGACTGATTTCTTACAAGAGCAGAACAAGTACTATGTGGCACCCGTACTATGGAAAGGACACCTTGAACTTGGCCTGGAAGCAATTCGGCAACCAGTGCAGATTTCAGAGCAGAGATATTATGTGCTGATAGGGTCTCACTCTTGTCAGCAATCATGCCACAGAATTCTGCACTAACTGCAGCCCCTGGGTCAGGTTGTCTGCATGGGGATTTCTGTGACCTTGGCTGACTGGCTGCCAGAACATTTTTAGTTTTTGTTAGGAATCCTCAATGGTTGTGGGATGCTGAGTTTTATGCCCTACTCATAGGAATCTTCTTGTGGCTGGTATAGTATTGGATTTAGGAAATCATCACTGTCTTTTCCTTTTCTTTTTCTATTTGCATTTTATTTACCTTTAACCTCACTCCCTTACATCCATAGGAGCAACAACAGTGGTTCCATGCGCTCACCTCAACCCCTTTAAACCCACTGATGATGCACCTTGTTGGTTGTATTATGGTTTGTTTCTTGCCCAATAGTGGTAAAAGAGAATTCACATACTGTCTGTGAAGGTAGATCAAACCATGTGTGTTTTCTCTCTGTCAGGTATTACTCACTGGAATTGGGTTGGCTGTCAAAGTGAGTTTATAGCAGCCCACAAGGTAGACAGAAAAGGGTAGAGAATCTTCTTACTTTTATTCATTTCTAGACCTCTTTCTTTAGTGAAGATCAAATCTGTAAAGAAGTGTGGAGCAGCCATGTTAAAAGGTATGGGCAGGGCATTCCAGCCAGTGGGTTGCCAACCATGCCTGGATATGGATATCTTTGCAGAGGATCCCCAGTCAGCCTTTACCAACAGCACAATCCAAACCATATCTACTCAGAAGTGACTCATATTGAGTTCTATGGGGCTTAGTAAGTGTGTTTAGAAGTGCAGCCTTCAGGAGCATCCATCTTTGCTCCTGAGTGCTGCCATCTAACATCTCCACAACACTAGGCTGCTTTCTTCCTACAGTGGCCTTCTGGTGACTGGCCTGGCCTGAGGGCACTTAAATCCTTCTTGCCAGAATCAAGTAGGCTAGATTAAATGTTCCCTACCCAGATTCTATCTTTGAGCTAATGTTTCTATCTTAATTTCCAATCAGAGAAATGTTTTTGTTTGAACTGTATACTCCAAACAACAGTGTTTGATACTTAATGTATCATTCTTAATGACCCTAGGGCCCACCCCTGAAATCTCAGGCTGTGTAGGAGGTCTAAGATGTCGTCCCGTTGCCATGAAAGCCCTCTCCCTTTAGGATCTGACTTTTTAAACTGATTTAGTTGTATCAAGACAAGGGTATGTGTGGGAAATGCTGCTGCAATGTTCTTCAGGCAAAAAAACACAAAACCTGCACGACTAAAGGGCAGGAACACACTGCATGCTGGGATGCCTGTTGCATGAGCGGCTGCAGCTAGCAATAAACTCCTGCAATTGTCCGGGTTCCCAGCCTTGCTAATGGATTATTTGTGGTATCATTTATCACGGAAATTAACGCTAAACTTCCACTACATTCCAGAGCTTGGAAAAGTTACTTTTTTGAACTACAACTCCCATCAGCCCCAGCCAGCATGGCCACTGGATTGGGCTGATGGGAGTTATTCTAGTGCATTCCACTAGAATTCTGGAGCTAGCTTGTGCGTTCTGTGAAAGATCAAATATAGTGCGCAAATTACCAGGTAAGAAATCATCAGAATAACAGAATAAAATGCAGTGTGAAAGCAGCAGCTATGTGAGCACCACATTATGAAGTACACTGCCCCTTCTTGAACAATCTTAGCACCAGATTCTCTTGGGTGAAAGGTTCCTAAGTGGAAGAAAATGGCACTGAATTGCTATTGGCTGGTATATCCTAGTCTCCCTAAAATATCACAACCTCTATTCCTCCTGCCTGAACATAAAAAGGACACATACAAAAGGTGGTGCTGGAGAAATTTCTCCAGTCAGATGCTATGATAATAGAATAGTAGAGTTGGAAGGGACCTATAAGGCCATTGAGTCCAACCTCCTGCTCAATGCAGGAATCCAACTGATAACCCATTGCAATGAACAACAGCTAAGCAATCTATGCTTCTTCCACAATCCCCACTCATTGTGGTAGAACACCTTCAGTAGAAGTTGTTCCTGGCAGCTAATGAACATAGGAAGGTGCCTTGTGCCAAGTCACCCCATGGGTTTATGTAGCTCAATATCATCTGTGCTAACTGGTAGTAACTCTCCAGGATTTCAAATGGATCTCTCAAAGCCCTACCTGGAGTTGTTGAGGAATTGAACCTGGGATATTTTGGGTGTGCTATACCACAGAGCCCTGGCCTTATGCTATGCTGAGAGACACCCTCAAATTAAAATGGTTTCCCCCATTTTTTTAAAATTTACATCTCACCAGTCTTCTAACAAATTAATTACAGCATACATATTTCTATCCTGTTGTTATACTGTTGCGCGCCTCCCCCCAATCTCTGAGCAGTGAGATTTCGGGGGTCCCTGCGCTCCTCCAGGGTTTAGTTTCCTTTGGGGAAGAAGGTCAGCAGAGACTGAGGTGTTTTTATGAAATATGGTTTATTTATTTACACACATTCCAACCTGAGCTCAAGGATGGAGGGGGTTCAATGCATCAGCAGTCCAATACCCAGCTCTTCCATCTGGGTTGCAGGAGGCACCCCAAAGGTCATGGTGCAGAGAGCTAGTCTCTCTCTGCCTTTCAGTTCCCAGCAAATCTCTAGACACACTCAAACTGCAAGCACAACTTCTGCTAGCTGCCAGGAGTGGGGGGGGAGGCTCTCCTGCAGAGTTTACATGACAAAAGGGGTCTTCCTGGCCCATTCACTGTTGCTAGGCAACTGATCGGCCCATTATCTTACCTGGCCAATCTATTTGGTTAACAAAAGACTCATTTGACCAGCAGAGAGTTCCTTATTCCAAGGCACAGGATTCCAAATCAGAGGCTGGAAAGGTGACCCACAGGAATCATCCATCCCAACCCCCATGCTCATCACATCACTCCAGTATTAATAGATCTTCACTGGTTACCAGTTGTTTACCGGGCCCGATTCAAGGTGTTGGTGTTGACCTTTAAAACCCTGTACGGTTTCGGCCCAGTTTATCTGAAGGAGTGCCTCCAGAATCACCAAATATGCCGCCTCACAAGATCAGCCTCTCAACACCTTCTCTCGGTCCCACCAGCTAAAACAGCTAGGCTGGTGCGGACCAGAGAGAAGGCATTTTCGGTTGTGGCCCCCACCCTCTGGAATTCCCTTCCATATGATCTACGACATGCTCCCTCCCTGATAGGTTTTCGTCGAACCTTAAAAACCTGGCTATTCAGGCAGGCCTATGGGATTGAGGAGGATTAATTTTATGATGTTTTAACTGGAAATTGGTTTTAAATTGTTAGGACTGTAGATTGTTTTTGTATATTGTATATTATGTATAGCTTTCAGCTAGTGTAAGTCGCCTAGAGTGTCCGCTAACCTGGACAGATAGGCGACCAATAAATAAAATTATTATTATTATTATTATTTTTCTTTCCCAAATTCCCTAAATACATTCACATTATGTGCCAAGGATAAATGCATTGAATTTATTGATAATTTGGAATTGCTTCTTAAAAGTATTTTTAAATGCCTCTTTATATTCTAAAATAACACCACCTACAGTTAAGAAAATGATAATGACATTCAGGCCTGTATCTTAAAAGAGTAGGGTTGCAATCCAATACACACTTTCCTGGAAGTAAGTCCCATTGAACCCAATAGGGCTTACTTCTGAGTAGACATGTAGTGGATTGCAGCCTAGTAGATATAATTCATATTCATCCCTCACTTTAAGATTTCCAAACCATATGAACTTAAGCTTAAGGTGTATGGCTTTATGCTACAATGATACTGCTCACAAATGAAGAAATAAATTTTGAGTGATTAAGTGGAATTGTTCATATAAATTGCCAACTCTAGCTTTTCACTCATACAAAATAGCTTGGAAAATATATACTGCATGTGTTTATTATAGTTACAGTTGCTATGAACATCTATAACTCCAACAATTTCTTTGATTTATGTTCAAAAACATACAGGGCATGAAATGATGCCTGCAACCTTACATTTTCCTCAAGAACATTGTGGGGAGCAGATATATTCCAAAACATCATGTTAGATTCTTTGTTACATCTCTTTTTTAAAATAAATGTGTGATAATCAATTACGCATGCTTCAACGCAATTGCCACTAGATTCCACACCAGAAAATATGTTTGAGCAAATAGCACCATTCTCATCCCTATGAAATGGACTGCCTTCAAGTCGACCCTGACTTATGGCGACCTTACGAATAGGGTTTTCATGGTAAGTGGTATTCAGAGGGGGTTTCCCATTGCCTTCCTCTGAGGCTGAGAGGCAGTGACTGGCCCAAGCTCACCCAGTGAGCTTCGTGGCTGTGTGGGGATTCGAACCCTGGTCTCCCAGGTCGTAGTCCAACACTCTAACCACTATGCCACACTGGCCCTCCTTATCCCTATAGCTTCAATAATATTTTCCTTCCTCTGTTATCAAAGGAAACATCAAACTATAATATGTTCCAGTCTCTATATGTACAACAAACAGTTAAATTCTACAGTGGGTTTTCGGGAAGGCATTTTCAAGGGCCTATGTCCTAAGAAAGGGATACATCATGTTATAAGAATTATTCATCAGCATTCCTCTTGGTCATAATAATACCTCCACTGAAATAATGTGTGGCACTGATGTTATAAGAAATTCAGTCCTGATTCAATGTATCCACCCCTTCTTACATTTTATTTATTTATTTAAATGTGTAGGTTGCTTTTCCACCTGAAAGTCTTCAAAGCAACATACAAAATCAAAACAAAAATCACAATAGTAAAGCAATGCATAAATGAAAGGCTCAGAACAACAAAGGTCATTATATACATGCAGAACAGCAAACCCCATGCTGAAAAGTCTGAGGCAAGAGAAAGTCACTCAAGGCTGTAGGCCCAGTGGAATAAAATATTGATCACAGCTCAATGGAACCTCTGTCATTTGGGAACCATACAAACTCCAGGAGAATTATCACATGCACTGTGAGTCACCACTGCTGAAAAGACCCTGTCCCAAGTCACTGCAAACTGCTCCTCCAAACAGTACCGCACAACCTCACCAATGTTCAAGTAACTGGCTTATTCACATTTAGTCAAAACCTGTAGGCCTGTTTGTAGAAATTTTAAGTAAGGGTCAGCACCTTCTTTTTATCTGTTTTGTTTTAACCGCAGGTATTTGCCCACAGAGTCCTGAAAATTGTAGACACTTTAATTGAAAGAGAATATGGGCCTGATATGAAACCTGAGGTGGATTCACACAGCTATGTTCTCCATGTAGACAAAAAATATTGCTCCAAGTTCACCCAGTAAGGATTTATAAATGAATGGGTATTTAAAATGGTGTCTCTTAAAATCATGTCTAGCACTTTCTATCCACTGCAATACATTGGCTCTCTCAAAGCTTCCTTTATGTATTTGCTTTCTAAAGCTTCTTTAAATTACATGAAAAGCAAGGGTGTAGTTGTCCAGGGTCCTGGGGTGTGTGTCTTAGACCCCTTACTTTTTGGCGCAAGGTTCCTGTGTCTCCAGTGTCCTTTCCTACTGACTGGAGCCAACCAGAATGAAAGGAGAAGAGTCAAGCATTGAGAAAACTCTTCTCAGTAGCAAACACACTCCCCTTTTCTGCCAACTGGCTGCTAGGGACATCTGCTGTGGGAGAAGGTGCATGCAGGAATGACTGAGGAGTGTGGAGATGATGAAGGAGAGCAAGCAAGCAAGCAAGGGAAAGGAGGGAGCGGAGAACTTGGGCTGAAGGGGTCTCTCTCTCTGCTGCATGGCCTCTAGTTTGCTTATTTGTTTACAAGGATCTTATTCTCAACCCAGCAGCAAAAAAGCAAAGGATTTTGTTTCAGCGCAAAGCCAGGGTAATAGGTAAAGAGAGAAAAACATGTTCCAGGGGTATAGGGAAAAAGCTTGTGTGTGCATTTTGATGTGTCAGCTTTTAATGACATTATGTATATATGTGTCATGCATGATAAGGTGAAGTTGAAAGGCAAATAAATATGCCTAAAAGAGTTCGTGTGTATATGTGTGTGTGTGCAGACAACACCAAAGGTCAGGATCAGGAATTTCCATGCTTAAGTTTCCTCCTAAAACTCATACACTCTACGCAAATGCAGTTACTCTGAGTCTTAATATGGCAATGAACAAGGGAAACTCAGCAAAGGTAGTTCCTTACCTTACAGCATCTTAGTACATTTACCCTTGTATGTGCACAGAAGATAGATCTAGCTGAAAGGAAACACATGGAGATCTGAATTGATTGTTGCAATGCATCAGTAAGGGAAAGTACTCCAAACAGAGTAAGTAACTGAAGGCTCATTTTATTGTATAAACTTAGAAGGCTGTATAATTTTAGAAGGGGGTGTGGCTGTCGGGGGGAGTGGTGTGACTATTATGAAGGGACTCTGTACTTCTGAACCTGCCACTATACTACTGATGTGATATTGGTATTCGGAGGGGATTTGCATGTGATAAGCTCATTACTACATGGTATCTGAAGCCATCCCAAGCTGTACCCCTAAGCAAGGGGAAGAAAAATCCTAAACTTCCTGAATACCTAGTCATGTCAGTGATATTAGCTATGAATCTGAAATAGTTTTTCAGCCCTGGTGAGGAATGGTGTCTAAAAAAATTGGATGCTTGCTTGTGCTTAGGATTTTGGAATATTTTTCCACCTTCAAATCCAGGAGAAGCATGCCCTGTTTTGATCAAACACCAGCGCAGCATTCACAACCAGCTCAACTTGACATTTTCTCCTGGTTTCTCTGTGTGAAATGTTGACATCATTTGAACCCTAAGCACGGTTAACATAAAACCATCTGGACTAAAGCAAATGAAAATATTTGAATGATATTAGCCTTGTTTTACCAAGCCCAGAATCCATTCCTCCCTCCCAACACGCATGCCATCCCTCATGTTAGCAAAGCACACGTTTTCACACTGGTCTCATAATGAAATTTTCAAAAAATGATGGAGTTAAACCTTATGTGCACCATAGCCCAATTGTACATGCAGCTCTGCTAGATGGCATCAACAGTTGTTCACCTATTTTCACAGTTGGAAATTACCAGGCACTCACTATATAGGAATAATCAGACAAAATCTAGGTCAAAATCAAAGGAAGTCTGCCCCATCCATTTGGCGGGGGGGGGGATTCACATGCAAGCATCATGGCAACGTAAAAACAAGGAACTTATTTGTCAGTCTTCTACCCTTAAACCCTCTAAATAAGTGTAAAACTGCTTTGAGTAAAGACACACAAAAAGGCAGTATTCCCTCAGTCAGGTTTTTCAAAAGGCATTTAAAATAAATAGAAAACTACAATATTAGGAAAAAACTATAATCATTATTCAAACAGCTGGCTTGAAATGGTCCCTTGTTCATGGGGAAATCTTCAGTTAGCTTTTCAAGTACCAGCAGTTCAGTGAAGAAAGATTCGCCAACTGCCCCCTGGAGAAAACTGTAGATCTGCATTTAAATGGAGATATATTGTTTCCAAATGTGCACTACCTGGAAGGCAGATACTGTCAAGGTTTCTTAGTGAATGGATTTAAAATTGCATAAGGTAAGTTTTGTTGATGTAACCCTTATTGTTTCATATGACTGAGGCTATTTATTTAGGATTTTGTCAGCCTGCATACTTTTGCCCTAATAATTTAAAATTAAATCCTAATCTGTAACAAAGCTGCCCACTAACAATGGGCTACCAGTGTGTTATAGACAAGTGTTCAGATATGACCAGGAAGAGCCACACTGAAATTATTACATTATCATATGAGTTATATAGAGTACAAAGTTTTGCAATACTAGTTTAGAGTTATAAAATACTGTATAAAATGCACGTCCATTACATATCCTGTTTATTATTGAGAAATGTTTTAGAAGTATTTTATTATGTATTTTCTGACATTTAACACTGACCATATTCATGCATTTTTCAAACTATAAATTTAAACAAGCTTTAAATCCCACATCATAGTAACTAGTTAAACATGCATGCTTTCTCAAGACCTAACAGACTATTTTGACAATCAACAATACACATTTAAAACCCAAAAGACTTTTAAAATCAAATAAATCCTGGTTGGCATATTGGAAGACCATTATCAGATCAGATGATCCCCATTTTTTCTTTTACTGCATATGACTGCAAATATAGACATGTATTACTTTAACACACACACAAACACACGCTACTAGAAAAGTTTTGCATAAGTATGCCAATAAAGCATATGTAATGTTCATAAAGAAAAAGACACTCACAATCAGTTTCAAAAACTCAGACATTAGTCTAGGCAGCCTCCTCTTGAATTTCTGGTAGCAATGAAATGTCCCTGTAAACAAGGTTACTGAGAACAGACCAAGATATCCTTCTCAGCAACGCTTTCAACAGGAGCCCTTCAGCTGTCTACTTAGGTTGTTATGCTTTATCTATAGCACTGACATTCTAATGCTGATTCAAATTCTGGGTTCAAAATGAAAGATGAAATATCTTTAACATCACTTAATATTGAAATACTGATGCAATAATAAGCAGCCGTATGATCACAGTACAGATAGAACACTCTAGATGGTAACCTTTTAATTTTGGGAACACGCTGCAGAATAGTTAAATTATCTGCTTATTTATATCAGATACTTTCAGCACCAAATCATCATCTTTTGCCTATTAAATATTTTAAATATGAAGATTTTTGCAGCTACAGAATACAGTAATATTTATTTTGAATCCCAACCAACATTCTAAGATCTAGGATGTAGGGGAGGTCATAATAAAGTAAATAAATAATATATAAATAAAAGAAAAACTCAGTTTCAAACACACATTCTTGAGAAAATACAATAAAAACAAAATATCAGCATTATCAACTAGCAGTGCTGCTAATGCCCAAAAACCTGAACGAACAGCCAGGTTGTCACCAGGCATATGCATGCCAATGTTGTCAACCACATTTCAGAGGGGAGGACATTCCTAAGCCAGGGTGCCATAACAGAAAAGGCCCACCCATGCGTCACCACCAGGCATACAGATACCAATGGCAGGATGTTAAACACCACCACCCCGCCTCAAAGACTTCAGCTTAAAGGCAGAACCTACAGAGAGAGGTACTCCTTTAAGTATTTATTACATTGTTTGTTTAAGCTATTTATATTTTCAGTTGGATATAAGAACATAAGAACAAAAGAAGAACCTACTGGATCAAGCCAATGGCCCATCTAATCCAGCATCCTGTTCGCACAGATGTCTATGGGAAACAGCCAAGCAGGACCTAAGCACAAGAGCATTATCTCCTCCTGTGGTTTCTAGCAACTGTTATTCAGAAGCATACTGCCTCCAACCATGAAGGCAGAGCATAACTATTGTGGTTAGTAGCCCCTAATAAATCCTCATGAACTTGTCTAATCAACACTGTTACTCTTACTTGATCTCTCAGTACCATTGACCATGATATCCTTCTGGGCCGATTTGGTGAGATGAGTATTGGAGGCACAGTTTTACAGTGGTTTCAATCCTATCTCCACAGTCGTTTTCATTGGGTGATTGTCTTTTGGCCCCCTGGCAGTTGTGCTGTGGGGTGCCGCAGGGTACCATCTTGTCCCTGTTTAACATCTATACGAAGCCCTTGGGAGCGGTTATCAGGAGCTTTGGGGCGAGGAGTCAGCAGTATGCTGATGATACCCAGCTCTATTTCTCTGTAACATCTGAATCAGGAGAGGCCGTGCAAGTCCTGGACCACTGCCTGGACTCGGTCGTGGGCTGGATGTTTTAAAGTGTTTTTAGTGCTTTTGTTTGCTGCCCTGGGCAGGGAGGAAGGGCAGGATATAAATCAAATAATAAATAAATATAAATAAATAAAATAAATATTTTTTTAAGGCCATCAAATTTAGTGGTCATCATTGTCTTTTGTGGGAGAGAATTCTGTAGTTTAACTATGTGCTGCATAAAGAAGTACTTTCCTTTGTCTGTCCTGATTCTTCCAACATGCAGCTTCACTGGATGCGCAAGAGTTCTAGTGTTATCAGAGGAAGAAAAAAATTATCTATCCACTTTCACCATGCCATCCATAATTTCATGCTCATGTGGCGTCTTTTCTCTAAACAAAAAAGGCCCCGATGCTGTAACATTTCCCCATAGAGGAACTGCTCCATCCCCTCGATCATTTTGCTTGCACTTTTCTGAATCTTTCCCAGCTCTACAATATCCTTTTTGAGATGAGGCAACCAGAACTGTACACAGAGTTCCAAATGCAGTTGCACCATAGATCTGTATGATGGCATTATGATTATTTTCAATTCCTTTCCTAGGAATTGAATTAGCATGGAATTTGCCTTTTTTACAGCTGCCACACACTGGGACAACATATTTGTCAAGTAATCCACTATGATCCCAAGGTCTCATGAGCATATATGCAAAATTATCATTTTTTGCTCTGACATGCATCACTTTACACTTGTTTTCACTGAATTGCATATGCCATTTTACTGTCTATTAACTCACTTTGGAGAGGTCCTTTTGGAGCTCTTTGCAATCCCATTTTGTTTTAACAACCCTTAACAATTTAGTATCATCAGCAGATTTGGCCACCTCACTTCTCACCCCTAACTCTGGAACATTTATGAACACATCAAAAAGCACAAATCCCAATACTGATCCTTGGGGAACTCCACTTTTTACAGCCATCCACTGGAAGGAAAATGGAAATGGACTGCCTTCAAGTTGATCCCGACTTATGGCTACCCTATGAATAGGGTTTTCATGGTAAGTGGTATTCAGAGGGGATTTACCATTGCTTCCCTCTGAGGCTAGTCCTCCCCAGCTGGCTAGGGCCTGCTCAGCTTGCCACAGCTGCATAAACCAGCCTCTCCCTTGTCCACAACTGCCAGCTGGGGGGCAACTGGGCTCCTTAGGACTATGCAGCTTGCCCACAGCTGCACAGGTGGCAGGGCATGTAACCCCTGAGCCACTCACTGTGGGGGTGGTCTTTAGTTGGAAGAGCTGTCCATTTATTACTGCTCTCTGCTTCCTGTTATTTAACCAGATCCCAATCCACAAGAGAACCTTGCCTCTTATTCCATGACTGCTAAGCTTACTCAGAAGCCTTTGGTGAGGTACTTTGTTGAAAGCTTTTTGAAAATCCAAGAACGCTATGTGAACTGCATCAACTCTACCTATATGCGTATTGACATTCTCAAAGAACTCTAATAGGTTAATGAGACAGGATTTATCCTTGCGGAAGCCATTCTGGTTCTGCTTGAGGACCTCACAAAGTGGTTCACAAAAGACCATTACAATAAAAAAGCATCATTTTTAAAATAAAAAGTTATAACAACAACAATAAACAATGATGCACGCATTCTGGTTGCCAATGTACTTTACATCCAAGGTATTAAGGTAGTTTCACATGTTATAAATCCTACATGAAATTAGCATGAATAAATTACATGTTACAATCTTTTCCCCAAGTTTGTCACTGCATGAACATGCCATGGCAAGCCACAGCTGGCCATGGCCTTCAGTACTTGTGCATAAGATAATAAAACATGATAAACTATATATGTGTTCCATGCTCATTCCAGTTCAGAAGAATCGGTAGTCTATTCAAATTACATTGTATTGTGTTGTGAGCTTGCTTGATGTAAAAATAAGTTCCGATTCAGACATTACACAGAACGCAAGCCTGACAATGCAGTCCTATACATGTCTATTCAAAAATGTCCACTGACTACAATAGGGCTTACTCCTACATAGGACTGCAGCATGAATCACTTTAATTACTAAATTCTTCCTTTTAATATAACATCTGAACCAGTGATATATCCATATTGATCAATCAGATGTAAAAAAAACATTATGTCCCCATGTCAGACACTGGCTCTGTTTATACATCACATTAAACATAGTTTAATGTGAATGAGCAGCATTGCAAGTAGGCACTGCTCAAACATTTCCATGGTGCTCCTCCCTACTCCTTTTGCACCACTGGGAAACATGCCAAAATCTGGCTTGTTGTGATGTGCACACCCTGACTCATAGTTTGTTTCTCTCCATACAAACCATGAGAAGTAACCATGGTTTATTCTCATCATACCACACATATTTTGTTTTGGGAAACCAACCACAAGCCCAGCTTCAGATTACATGGAAAGCCAGACTCTGGCTTGTTCTGTCTGTGGCACAGGAGAGGAGTGAAACAAGAACTTTTCAGCAGCATGCAGCAGCGCACTGCTGGTTCACATTAAACCATGGTTTGTTTTAAACTATGGTGTAATGTGATGTGGGAACCAGCCCTATGAATTAAGAGCAGGGATTCAGAGACAGTGTTAAATTCTCTTATGCAATGTTAGAAGTGGTTCTGATGGTCGGCTCCAATATACTTTTACTTGAAAAGTAAGAATCACTGGGTTCACTGAGGTTTGTTCCCAGGAAGGAGCACACAGGGTTGCAGCCTTGATTCTGTTGGGCTGGGAGTTGCATACCTTCAGGTGGCAGCTCATGTAGAAGTCAACAATCTATGTAGTCATCTCTTCATGTGAAGTGAGACTGCATACCTAAACTCTTGCCACCAACTGCCTTTATCTTCCAACCCTCACTATTATAGCCAAGATGCATCACCTCAGCAGTATACCTCTACATTGTTGATTCAAATGTATCTTCTGCCTCCAGGTTTCTTGTACAACTACTTCCCCAATTTCTGTTTTACTTAAGCCTGTTTAATAAGATTTATAACTGCATGGTTGAAGAGGGAAAATCCCCAATGTGAGCAATCATAACTCTCATCCACATTTATTTCCTTCTTAATAAGAAAAAAAGTGTGATACTTGCAAGTAGATAGCCATGTGTGATTAAATGTAACTATGTATATGCATGATACGCACAAAGGAACATGTATGCAACCTATCATGTGACTTACACGTGCAGAGTTCAAACTCTTTTGTACAAAAAAGTATTTCCAGAGCAGGCCACTGAAGCAATGGTGCTTATAGTTCCATGTCATCCACAGAAAGAGGCTCATCTCACTCTTTCACTCTCTGTCTCTCTCACACACACCCCTCCTCAGGGCCTTACTTTTTTGTTTTGTATATTCTGTAAAATGCAATGCACGCTGATGACAGTGTATAAATAACAAACTATAATATTTATTTATTTAAATAAATAAACAATTCCACCTGTAACACAACAGAAGAAAAGATATACAACCTCTCATCTCTGGAAACAAAGAGCCCAGCCACTAACCCACCCACAAGAAAAGTACCCAGTTATCTAGGTCAAGCAGCAAATAATCTAGCTCCATAGCAAGAAAGCTGTCCCTCTCTTTCTTCTCCCATCTCCCAGATTTACAGGAGCCCAGCTCCCCAAATGAGCACAAGCAATATACAATGTGTATCAAGGGCTGGGGTAGATCCAGTCTGGCTTACATACCTTCTACCACAGGTTTTATTTATTAGATTTATATCCCGCCCTTCCTCCCAGTAGGAGCCCAGGGTGGCAAGTTTTGGGACCTTTGTGGAATTTAATTGCCCTCCACTACTCTAAACCTTGATGCTCAGAGGAAGAACACTCAGGATGCACTGGAAGCCAGAATGATGCCACAATTCCCTTTTACCTCTTGATATTTTGGGTGTGTGAGTGAGAGAGGGTGGGCTGGGGTGTGGTGGGTTAGGGGAACAACTACTGTCTCAACACAAATAGAGCAAGCTTTCTTGGTTGCTGCCCACTCCTATATACAGTTTATTTGAAATGAGACCCACGTTGTTCAATGGGGCTTATTCTCAAGAGTGCAGCCTGATCCAATACATGTTTACTTGAAAGTAAATCACACTGAGTTACACATGAACGTACTCCTAAGTAAGTGTACACGAGAACACTGTCGCACACAATCAGTACCATGTGGTAAAATCAAATTAATGAGAAGGAAGGAAGGAGATAGAGAGATAGAACTCCTAGTACTTTTGGCCGGCAGGCCTATTTGGCTCTTACAAATCGCTCATAGAAAGTGTTTTAAGGAAAAGGAAAGGGGGGGAGAGAGAGTGCTAATGTCTTCTGTCCCCGGGTCTTTCGCGCCACATGGAGCCTTTCGTGAACCGTCTACCAAACTCCTTTGGGCGGATCGCGCTGCCCTTGGGCAGCAAAGGTAGCAGCCGATTGGCAAAGCTGCGGAACTTCTGAGCTCCTCGAAAGGGAACCTAGGAAAGGTGGGACAGGCACACAGACGTACGAATATGCACACTCACTCGTCTCACACACATTCCGAGCAGCGACAGTAGCAAAATAAATAAATAAATAAATAAATAAATGTTTGTTACTATTGCAGGCACACCGTACTAGCAACAGCTTTAAAGTCAAGTCCTCTCACTCCAACCCCGACAATCTGTCCCTCGCCCCGCACCCCTGCGCACAGTGTTTTTAATTCACCCTCTCTATCTCTGCATGCCCTGATTGTGGCTCCTTGAACCCTAGCCAGATTCATTAATCTTTCTTTCTCTTTTATTTTTAACAAATCAATCCTCTTACACGAATGGAAAGGAAATGTTGAAGAGGGCAGGAACAGGACAAAACCTACAGGAATTGAATCTGTTACCCTGTCCAAACACACACAAGAAAAGAAAAAGCTATCTTAAAAAAAAAGAAATGGCAAAGAGATGGGGGAGGGAGACATCAATAAAGCCAGGGGGGCTGATTTGACTGTATGATTTCTATCAAAAGGAACTGACTCCTAAGCAAGTCACATTGAACGAGGTCTGAAGGTGGAAAGGGGGGGGGACAGGAGGAGGAGTGTAACGGAGCTTCTATCAGTTCACCCCAATTTTTTTAAAAAAGGAAAAAATGCCCCAGATGTAATGTTAGTTTCCAGATGTGCATGATGATGTATAGTCTGGACTCGGTTTACCTGGTCAGGACAGAACCGCAGGCGGTTTAATCAGGTGAGTCGGCGGGGACTGTAAAGAAGCCGAAGCCGGTTTCTTTGCTAGGAAAGTCTACAACACCATGCAGGGACATTGCAAATCTTTACGCACGCCTCCTTTAATTGGGCTTCCGCGACCTCAGCCGGAGAAGGGGGGGAGACGCCTGTGCGAGGGAGCTTGAGGCCAGCTCTTCAAGCTCTCTCCCAGAGATCGACGACCTCCCCCACAGCACGGGGTCCATTTAAACGGCTGCTCCGCAGCAGGTGAAGCGGGTTGCGAGAGAGAGAGAGGCAGCGGTGGGCACCCGAAGGATGCACGGGCCTCCCTGTTTCCTTGGTAGAGTCGATCCGCACTCAGTCTGACCCAGGACGTCACTCCGCCTGTCTGTTTTCTCAATGATAACTTGGCAGGAGAAGGGGGAAGCTGCGAAGTCCCCCCCCTCCCGTCCTTTTTCTCTCCCTCAGATCATTACTTGGTATGTGCACTTTTCTCGCATGGATGTTTTTAATATATATATATATATATATGTAAAAATTACCCCAAGATCCTCTTATGCATAATCATGGTGATCGTTAGCTGCCTGCACGGTTGTACTTGCATTGATTTGAGCCTGCCTGCCTGCCTGCCTGTCTGTCTGTGTTGTTTCTTTGCTGCTGTTTTAAAGGCGCTGGGTGGATGGGTGAGTGAGGAATTAATCTGTCTTTCTGTACATATAATCCACCATCCACAGATCCTATCCATATCCTACAACTTACACATTTTCTCCCAATCAGTATTTCATAATCAAAACACTCAGATCCAGTCAATGGATCCTGGCCAGATCCCAATGATTTTCTCATTTGTCCTCTGCCTTTCAACTGATATAACTTGAATATTTGCCTGCTGTGTTTTCATTACACAAGTTAACATATCCCAGTGCCTTGACAAAGGGGAAAGAAACCCATTTGGGAGATGCATTTTTTTCAGCCAGCTCCTAAAAATTTCAAACATAATAAAAGAGTACTTCAAATTGCTTTATTACATCAAATATTTAATTATTATAATAGAATTACAGTACTGAGAATTCTTTCCAAATCTGGAACCCAAAGGATTGATTTGCTGTACTTGGTGCCACAGAAATAATGCCTCTTGAACAACCCGAATTAATGTCTCAAGTTGTAATTATTTGCCAATGTCATATCAGGATTGTAAAACAATAATAAAAAACTTGATGCAGGCAGATCTCAATTAATGTTATGACCAGTTACTTGGTTCAGTAGTAGCAGAATATCATGCATCAGTTGGCTTCAATAGTGCTTGGCTTCAGCAGTAACCATATTTGTCATGCATTATCATCATCGTTGTTCGCCCTTCACCAGCAGGTCCCAGGGCGGGTTACAGACATTACAAAATACAGTGTTTAAAATTAAAAATTAGCTCACATCCACCAAAGAACCATGGCCACAGTCTATGCTGTGTGTGCAATCTATGTTTTTGCTGTGTGCACAAGACTTGTGTGTGTACTGTATAGCAGGAAATGTCATTTCATTTTCTCCCCAAGTTTTCTTGCCACTATAAAAACTGCTATATAAACTTGTGATAAGAGGTAAGACCCCACTTCAGGTGTACCTCTCCCATGTACTCCTCTTAGTGGGGTTCCATCATTTTGACTTGTGTTCTGGACAAGGTGCAACTAACAGGATGTTGACATGGTAAAACCATCATTGGTTGCCAAATCTTGAAATAATGACCAAATTAAATCATCCCACAAGTATCTAGGGAAGGGTTGCATTGCAGAGGTACAGCACATACTTTGCATGCAAAAAAGCTTCAGGTTCAGTCCCTAGCATCTTCAGGTAGGGCTAGGAAAGACCACCTCTCAAAACTTTGGAGCTCTGCTCCCAGTGAGTGTAGGCATTACTGAAATAGATGAACTAATGGTTTGACTACATGTGACAGGTGTGAGGAGCCCTTGGCCCTCCAGATGTTGCTGAGCTGCAGCTCCCATCATCCTGGCTACTGGCCATGCTTGCTATGGCTGATGAGAGTTGTATTTCAGTAACATCTGGAAAGCCAAAGGTTCCACACACTTGATATATAAGGTGGTTTCCTATCTTAGTTCAATCACTGTTTTTATACTTTGAGAGATGTAGTGTACTAACACATGTCAGAAATATGTCTAAGCAATCACCATAACAAATCATTTTATTACATTTATATCCCACCTTTCTTCCAAGCAATTCAAGGTAGTTCAAATTCCACCCACCCATTTAAAAACTCAGAACAACCTTTTAGGACATGTTAGACTGAGACAACAGTAAATGATCCAGCAATCAACAACCAGTGAGCTTCATTGTTTGGTGATTTGAACTTGGTTCTCCCTAGCCTATGTCGGCAAACTGTGGTCTATAGACCACCAGTGGTCCACAAGCTTCATTCAGATGGTCTGTGATGTGTCTGTGCATCTGTGGTTGAATGGCATGTTCATTGTACTGAATAGTGATTTTTAATTGTATTTGTATTGCTTCTTTTATTTATCTTCTTTTATTGCATTACTATTATTATTTTATTGTGTTTATTGAATTCTGTGGAGTTACAATTTCTACAACAGACAGAAAAATAATTAGGTGGTTCACCAAAGACCATCAGCAATTTTCAAATGGTCTGGAGGGGGGCAGTTTGGAAACCACTGTTCTAACTGCTACACCACACTGACTCTTGAAGGGAATTTATGATGGGTTCACTACACAACACCTTGTCAAAATGCAGGCAGTGGAGCACACATTACAAGTGGCACAGGAATGCCACAAAACCTGATGCAACACATAAAATACTTTGTGGTAATCTCTTATCACACTATGAGTCTCCATCACCACCTCCCCTTGACCACCAGAAACCTGGAGCAAGGACAAGGTGATGTGTCATCTTATGGCAGAACTCCATGCAGTAAGTGCTTTTATACATTATAGCACTGAGGCAGATCTGTCACTTCAGGGATACCATTTTGTGTGTCATCCCCATGACAATTGTAATATGTGCTCCAGCCCAGACTCTGAGTGCCAAATGCTCCTATCTGGCTGTTGCCAAGTCCCATGAGAGAAAGAAAGGATGATGATGATGATGATGATGGTATCCAGATTGCATGTTGTATTGCAAATTTCTCTTACAACAAATGGGACACCTTGCACACAATTGATTTATATGCCATAAACTGTCAGTATTGGGGGAACTGGACTGTCATATGCCAGTTATTGTAGAACACTATAATGCTCCATACAGCACAACAGGTTCTCCTTATTTTAGAACATCCCATTAGCCCCATGTAGAAGCAGCATCGAAGTGTCCCCCTGTTTCCTCAGTCTTGAACTGATTTGGGGAGGGGGAAGTAGTTGAGATTTTAAAAGCCACAGGAATAAGTTCTCCAATAATCTCCTTGTAATTGTATTTTCTGGACCACATATTATATACACACAGAATTATACTCTACTTCAGCTAATCTTTCCCTGTCAGAAACAACCCTCACCTAAGAATATCTATATGGTGATATGGAAAGCCAGTGTGGTGTAGTGGTTAGAGTGTTGGACTATGACATGAGAGACCAGGGTTCGAATCCCAACTCAGCCATGAAGCTCACTGAGTGACCTTGGGCCAGTCACTGCCTCTCAGCCTAACCAACCACACAGGGTTGTTCTGGGTATTTAATGAGGAGGGGGAGGACCATGTAAGCCACCTTGAGCTCCTTGGAGGAAGTTTGGTGGGATATAAATGCAATAATTAAATAAAATAAAAAATGCTAGTATTCACTTAACACAGAACAAAACATATAGGAAAACATGCAGTGTAAACCTATGCATGTTTACTCAGTCAGAATTAATTCCTACCATTTACAGTAGGACTGACACACTAGTAAAAGTATTTAGGATTGCAGTCTTTTTAAAAAAATCTAGCATTTTCCAAACTACAGTAGGGCCCTGCTTTACAGCGCTTCACTAATGCAGCAGTCTCAATTAGATGCAATTAGACTAAAGCCCCACTCATACGGCGCTTGTTCTGCTTTTAAGACGGTTTTCGGGCATCGAGCACCATTCTGTTCAATGAGTTCTGCTTTACAGCGGTTTTTGCTTTACAGCAGGGGTCCGGAACATAACCCGCCGTATGAGTGGGGCCCTACTGTAATATAAACAATCCCTTTAAACCTGCTTCACCTATAATGACTTATAAATACCTCTGATTTTCACTTTTTAAATAATATGTTTCATTTTTCCTGCTGGGAGAAAGAGCGGGATATAAATCAAATAATAATAAATAAATAAAAATTTCCAAATATCCTTTAGGGTTCCAAACAATTTATCTGTGAAAGTAATAATAAAATATTTACGTGCCTATATAGATGGCGCTGTTTAGAGTTCAGTTTGGCAACAATATGGAAATAAGTTCCTATTGAAGGCAATTTGCCCAGTCTGAATATACTGTATACTGTTTTAAATTCAGTTTTACAACCTTGTCTTCAAATGACTTAATTGGCAGAAGTCCAAGATAAAAGCAGCTCATCTGTGTAATCTACATACACTGCATAATACATATACATTAGAAAGTGTGCGTGTGTTTGTATGCATGCATGTAGCACACTGTATGCATGTATATAGTGTTAATGAGCTGAAGATGCTGAACAAAATGCAAGTTTTTCAAGGTGACAGCAATTAGCCAGAAAATAACTGCCCAAAGATTGAGCCAAAGAGATCTCAGATGCTATTAGACTATGTGGATTTATAAGTGATACAGAGAAAATTAATGTAAAAGGTAATATAGTGTTTAAAGTCTTCTGTACTTACATATTGAGAAGACAATGGGAGTTAGGAATTCATGAGCAGTATGCTGAGGACTATAGCAAAAAAAAGCCATATCAAGAGAAATGTAATATAAATAGTTCCACGTGTTTAGTGGGCTTTGAACTTCTGGCTCAAATGTTGCATATCCCCATACTACATGATTTTTAAACTTGAGGACAATTTCTGTTAGACCTTGAGCACTTGGAGCTCAAAGGGGGGGGAGTAAAAAGTCCTGCTAAACACAAGCTTTTGGCTGCACTGAAAGCAATTATCTTGCCAAAGCTTGATTACAAATATACATATCTGAAGAAAACAAATTAAGGGCTGGTTTGCACATATGATGCAGTGCTGAAATTCTTCCATATGACTATCTTACAGCTCACTTATGCGTACAATGATGTGGAGATAATCCTGTGTGAACTGTAAGTATATGCATGTGTACAGGATTACATGAGATTGAAGTAATTCCCACAATCTCACTGGCTCTAAAAAGTGTTGCCAGGATAGTGAAGTCCTATTTATAGCCATGTACACATGTAAATGCTCGTTCACATAGTCATTCTGAACATCGTGCAAGCACACACAAGTCCAAAGGTGATAGGGCTCCTCGTGGAGGGAACTTGGCATATAAAGTGTAAGATACTGATAAATATATTTTAAGAACCATTTGTTTTTGGACCAGTTAAGCTAGTTGATATTTTTAAAAAAAATGTCCTATTGTTTAATGCATGAAGTAGTGGCTCTTAATCTTAAAAAAAACAACAGCCTAATGTTATATCATATTACTCCTTCCTAAAATATGACTTCCAAGAGAGGAAAATAACAAAACCTTCTCAATTTTTAACAATCCTGACTGTGTAAAGAAAAGCATGCAAAAAAGGCCAAGAATTAATACAAGTCAGTGTGGTGTAGTGCTTAGAGCACCTTCCTGACTAGGATGATGTAGACTTGGGTTCAAATCCCTATGCAGCCTTCAACCTCACTCTTAGCCTAGCCTATGCCACATGGTTGTTTCAAAGATAAAAACCAGGAGGCAGACTACCATAAGCTCTTCATTGGAATATAAATGTAATGAAAATAAAATATGGAGTTTTTCTAATCTGTGGTTTGGATCCAAAGAGCTCCATGCATGAGTGGAAAAAACTCTGATATATGCTTAGAGACAGTCATACCCACCACCTGGGCCGCAGTTCTTGAGTGTTGCAGGACTCACTGTAGAGATGCGCGATGCAGCATGGTGGGATACATTTGAGGGAGAAAAATCAGTATCCCACCACTTATCCATGGAAATACTTTTGCACTAGGATCTGTGGACTGAAGCGTGAAGCCCACATATTTTTAATATAGTTCTAATTCACATTAATGACCAGCAGGAGAGAGCTGGATTGTATTTATGTTCCATCAACCTCTTCCCCTTTTTAACACCAGGGTTCGAATCCCCGCACAGTCATGAAACTCACTGGGTGACCTTGGGCTAGTCACTGCCTCTCAGCCTCAGAGGAAGGCAATGGTAAACTCCCTCTGAATACCGCTTACCATGAAAACCCTATTCATAGGGTCGCCATAAGTCAGGATCGACTTGAAGGCAGTCCATTTACATTTTTTCACTGAATAGATATCAGATACATTGGTTGATTTAAAAAGATAGGCCCAATTTATAATTTGTACACTATTCAATTGTAAGATGCAATATCTAACCAAAATATTTACTGGGAGTCAATAATGAAGAATTTCTAAGATACTTGAATGAAATGGCTACAGAATAAAGTCAATGGGGTATAGGGCATAAGACAGGATTCTGATTGACTTACACTGTTACAAGTTGTGGAAAACACTGTTGAAATCAGAGCAGTACCTCCAGCCTAAAAATGTGACTGAGTGAGGTCTGCATCCAGCTCATGCAGCCTAATTGTTTTATGGGAACATTACAAAACTGAAAGTCTGACTTAATCTAAAGAGGAAAACATGCCCCTATGATTTAAAGCTCAGCAGAAACTTTACTGAAAGTGTGCTGGCTTGTTTTATGACACAAATCTTTATAGGAATTATATATTTGCTCAGAAGGAGCATACTAAGCAAGAACTAAGCTAGTTCTTTCAGAGAAAAAAGGAACCATAGGGCAGGATGTTAAGTTGAAGAAATAAGGAAATATTTTTATGCAATTGTCAACATTCTCCTAGACTGGGAGGAACTGTCTGCTTCATCGATGACCAAGAACAACTTTATTCCTGGTCATGTAACATATAGAGGCAAAACATATAGAGCATTGTATCTGACATTAATGACGGGGTTTGAGCCCCTCAGCAGCCCTTTCTACTTAGCTACATGAGTCAGCTGATCAGCAGACAGACCACTCTACCAGAGGATTGTTTCCAGGCTGCTGATCACCAGACTTCCCATAAGCAAGTCTGCTGTGCCCAGATGTGATGCAGCTGCCTTGCTTAGGACTTTGGAAATTCCTTAACTGTTTCCCAGCCATTGCTAGTTAGAATCTTGTAGCAAATATAGAAATTGCCCTTGACAAATCTGGCAGCCTCACCAGGGGCAGGAAAAAAAATCAGTTACGTTTGAATATGGGCATACCAAGGATGATCTAAGATTCAAAAAACAAGTACAAGTTCAGGTTCTTTTTTATTTTTATTTTATTTATTTATTTATTTTATTTTATTCGATTTATTAGTCGCTCATCTGGCTGGAAACCCAGCCACTCTGAGCGACGTACAAAATAAAGGCGTATAAACATTTATGTTAGTCTCTTCATTAAAGCCTAGTATGTTTGGGGGAAAGTTCATGCTTACTTCTACAGCAATAGGCTGAGGCTCGGAAGGATCAAAGAACAGACAAACGCCTGCTTATTGATACCATGATGGAAGTGTAATCCTGTATAATAGACATTTACTGTTACTCCTAAGTTTGATTCGTTTAAGACCTGCTGAGTAGTGCTAGACTACTGAGATAGAAAGGTTTGCCACACTTACAATGATTTCTTAAAGCAAAACCTAGAACTTGCCAGTTGGAATAAGAGAATGAACATAGATGTAAGGATCGTAAAATGAATCTCTATGGTTATCTTTTACATATAAGCAAAACCTTGATTTCTCAGATAGTGTCCTACTGGAACCAGCTGCACTTCTGCATCTTGTTTCTTTGTGCTGGAAGTCAGAGCCTGCCCCAGGCATGCTAGGGCCCTTGGGTACCAGCCTGCCCTGGGTCCCTCCACTCCCCTTCCGCGATCTGTGGAACTTAAGCATCCATGGACCGCAAGACAGGAGCTTCCGCGCCACCCGCCATCCCCCCGCTATCACCTACCTTTCTGCTTTTTTTGCGGCTGCACTGCGCACACAGGTTTGCCATCAATCAAGATGGCGGCTGAGGTTTCCGAGGGGCTGAAGTCTCTGTCGCTGTCGGAAGGCAGAGCTGGGGTCCCAATCCCGGGGAGCTGGATCCCAGAGAGTTGGGAGAAGAGTATTCGGATGGATGGCAGAGGGAAGGGGGAGGAACTTCCCCCCTTTGGAGCGAAGACGAAACAGAGGAACTGCCAGTGATAAGGTCGCTTAGCAACGGGGAGCCTGAGCCCTCCCTGGACATTCTCACGCCTCCCCCTCTTTCAGGCTCAGAGCAAGAGGGGGAAGAGGGAGGGCTGCTCACAGCCGAAAAGCGGGGAGGCAGTTTACCATCAGCCCCTCCCCTATCCCCCATCCTGGAATCGGAAACTTCAGAAGAGGAGGGGGTGATGCTTCCCCCCTCACCGCGCACACGCAGACAGCTGAAAAGACAGGAGAGAAGGGGGGGAAGGCGGGCAATACCTGAGGGGCAGTTAAGGAGGAGCGAAAGATTGCGCGCCCGTTTGGCCCCTTCTTAAAGAACAGGCGGGAAGAAGTCCCTTGCTCTGTCAACTTTCTCCCAATGCCGCAGGACCTGTATCCCTGTATTGATTCATGAGAAAACACAGTCTTTGTTTGGACATTACCCTAATAAAACACGAATTAACTACAATCGTTGGTCTGGTTCCTGAGTCACATCCTGGGCCTGACAGTCGCCATCTTGGTTGATGGCAGCAATGCGTGCATGTAGCACGCATGCGTGCCATCAACCAAGATGGCGGCAGAGGCTTCAGCCCCGTAAGGAAACCTCAGCCACCATCTTGATTGATGGCAAATCTGTGTGCCGCAAAAAACAACTGAAAGGTAGGTAAAGTGGGGGGATAGCGGGGGGATGGCGGGTGGCTTCCGTGGATCATGGAAGGAGAGTGGAGGGCCCCCTGTAGCTCCAGGGCCCTCGGGCCAGTGCCCCACCGGGCTGCACTTTAGAACCGGCCCTGCTGGAAGTAACATGTGAACCTCCAACAAGAAAAGGAATAAAAACACAAGAAGAGCCCTGCTGAATCAGGCCAGTGGCCCATTTAGTCTAGCATCCTGTTCTTAAAGCGGCCAGCAGGACATGAGCACAAGAGCACTCTCCCCTCCTGTGGTTTCCAGCAACTACTATTTGGAAGCATACTGCCTCCAATAGTGGATGCAGACCACAGCTATCATGGCTAGTAGCCAGTGATAGCCTTATCCTCCATGTATTTGTCTAATCCTTAAAAGCCCTCCAAGTTGGGGGCTATCACTGCCTCTTGTGGAAGCAAATTCTATAGTTTACCTATGCACTGTGTGAAGAAGTATTTTCTTTTGTCTGTCCTGAATCTTCCAGCATTCAGCTTCATTGGATGTACACAAGTTCTAATGTTATGAGAAAGGGAGATTTTTTTCTCTCTATCTACTTTCTCCATGCCATGAACAATTTTATACACTTCCATCATGTCCCCTCTTGCCTTTTCTCTAAACTAAAATGCTGCAACCTTTCCTCTTAGCAAAGTTGCTCCATCCAACAGATATTTGCACATTGTTTAAAAGTTTGTAGTATACTAAAGATGACCTAGAGGTCGGAGAGCCAAATGATACTGAATAGTTTCCATGAGTAGTAGTGCAAAACCCCGCAAAGAGAGAAATGATTTTGGAATGGATGCTAACAATAAAGCAAAATAGTTTATTCACAATATATAAAAAAAGAAATGTCATATTCAGTGCATTAAAATAGGTCATTTCAGGGATTGTTGTTGTTATGTGCCTCCAAGTCAACTACAACTTATTGCGAACCTATGAATCAGTGACCTCCAAGAGCATCTGTCATGAACCACCCTGTTCAGATCTTGTAAGTTCAGGTCTGTGGCTTCCTTTATGGAATCAATCCATCTCTTGTTTGGCCTTCCTCTTTTTCTACTTCCTTCTGTTTTTCCAAGCATTATTATCTTTTCTAATGAATCATGCCTTCTCATTATGTGTCCAAAGTATGATAACCTCAATTTCATCATTTTAGCTTCTAGTGATAGTTCTGGTTTAATTTGTTCTAACACCCAATTATTTGTCTTTTTTGCAGTCCATGGTATCTGCAAAGCTCTTCTCCAATACCACATTTCAAATGAGTTTATTTTTCTCTTATCCATTTTTTTCACTGTCCAGCTTTCACATCCATACATAGAAATCGGAAATACCATGGTCTGAATGATCCTGACTTTAGTGTTCAGTGATACATCTTTACATTTGAGGACCTTTTTTAGTTCTCTCACAGCTGCCCTCCCGAGTCCTAGCCTTCTTCTGATTTCTTGACTATTGTCTCCATTTTGGTTAATGACTGTGCCAAGGTATTGATAATCCTTGACAAGTTCAGTGTCCTCATTGTCAACTGTAAAGTTGCATAAATCTTCTGTTGTCATTACTTTAGTCTTTTTGACTTTCAGCTGTAGTCCTGTTTGTGTGCTTTCCTCTTTAAATTTCATCAGCATTTGTTTCAAATTATTACTGGTTTCTGCTATAGTATGGTATTGTCTGCATATCTTAAATTATTGATATTTCTCCCTCCAGTTTTCACACCTCCTTCATCTTGGACCAATCCTGCTTTCCGTATGATATGTTCTGCGTATAGATTAAATAAATAGGGTGATAAAATACACCCCTGTCTCACACCCTTTCTGATGGGGAACCAATTGGTTTCCCCATATTTTGTCCTTACAGTAGCCTCTTGTCAAGAGTATAGGTTGCGCATCAGGACAATCAGATGCTGTGGCACTCCCATTTCTTTTAAAGCATTCCATAGTTTTTCATGATCTACACAGTCAAAGCCTTTGCTGTAATCTATAAAGCACAGGATGGTTTTCTTCTGAAATTCCTTGGTCCGTTCCATTATCCAATGTATGTTTGTGATATGATCTCTGGTAACTCTTCCCTTTCTAAATCCAGTTTGGACATCTGGCATTTCTTGCTCCATATATGGCAAGAGCCTTTGTTGTAGAATCTTGAGCATTACTTTGCTTGCATGGAATATTAAGGCACTAGTTTGATAATTCGTGCATTCCGTGGGATCCCCTTTCTTTGGAATTGGGATGTATATGGAACTCTTCCAGTCTGTGGGCCGTTGTTTAGTTTTCCATATTTCTTGACAGATTTTAGTCAAAATTTGGACTGATTCAGTCTCAGTAGCTTGTAGCAACTCTATTGGTATGCCATCTATGCTTGGTGATTTGTTTCTTCCAAGTATTTTAAGAGCAGCTTTCACCTCGCATTCTAAAATTTCTGGTTCTTCATCATACGGTTCCTCCGTGAATGGATCTGTCGTCCTGGCATCTCTTTTACAGAGTTCTTCAGTGTATTGCTTCCATCTTCCTTTTATTTCATCTCGGTCAGTCAGTGTGTTTCCCTGTTGATTATTCAACATCCCTACTCTTAGTTCAAATTGGCAGTATCAGTGTGCAGCATTCTTCAAGACCACAGACTTAAATTATTTTTTTTAAGTCAAAAAGGTACTATACACTAAATAAGAAGAAGAATCATATTCATATCAAGGAGTATAGTCTTCTTTTGATTCTCAGACATAACCAAATCCAGTGGGAGTTACACATATGTACTGAAATAAATCCCTGTGTCACAGAGATTTGCTTTGTTTTACTGCTGTGAAGAATGAGATCCATGGGATAGCACTGCCTCTACAATGAAAGAATTATATCCTATAAAAATCTGAGACACAGTACGCTTCTGTTTGATTTTGCCTACATAAACACATATTAGGTTTGGTGAACATATAAGGTACCTCACTCTGAGTAAGAATACCACTGTTTTGCTTGGCACTGACTCTCCAAGATTTTAAAGAGTAGTTATTTCCAGCCCTGCAGTAAGAACCTTTTCGTTTGTGATGTCAGTGTCTGAATTTGGCCCCTTCTCCATGTAATACATACCATGAAACCATTCTCTGTATAGATGAAGATATGTTATAGTGTGGTGCAGTAGTTAGAGTGTTAAACTAGGACTGGGTGACTGTAGGCCAGTAACTATCTTTCAGCCTAACCTACCTCACAAGATTGTTGTGAAGCTAAAACAGGAAAAGAAGAATCATGTACACCACCCTGAGCTCCTTGGAAGAAGGACAGGATATAAATGTAACAAAAATAAATATATTGTACACAAAATACTTTTAAAAGCAAGTTTTCTAGTCTCAAAACTATTACTGTATCTTGACCATAGCTCAACAGCAGCTGGCCTGATTTCACATGAGACTTGGGTTGCAAAATTGTTGCTTTTTGTTTTAGACACTCTTCTGTACAGGAGTGTCAAATGTTCACAGGAAAGTTAAAAGTATACAGGAGGAACCTCTGCACAGAAGGGTCAAAAGATTATAGGAAGATGGTTTGCTCAGGAAGGTTAAAAGTACACAGAGGTGTCAAATGTTCAGCCTAGGAACCTGGCAATTAAGAGAACAGAAACTTAAGACTCTACTCTCCTTCTGACTCACAAAAACAGAGTTGGCTAACCTGTGTTCTGCAGGCCCCCACAGTTTAATCTACTAATCTGATCGGGAGATAAAAAATCTTTCTGCCTGCTCTTTAGAAAGGATTTCCAGAGAGCAGTTAGAGAGATTGTTTATATCCATTCTCAGCACTATGCACCACAGTTCTGAGATAGGAGATATTTTATTTATTTATTTATTTATTTATTAGATTTATATACCGCCCGACTAGCAATAGCTCTCTGGGCGGTGAACATAAAATAGCATAAAAATACAATCAATAACAAAATAATACTAAATAATACAATCAAAAATCCAATACAATAACATTTTAAAAAGTAGATCAATTTAACTTAAAATGCTTCAGAGAATAGGAAGGTTTTGAACTGGCGCCGAAAAGAGAGCAGAGTCGGCGCCAGGCATACTTCCTCGGGGAGACTGTTCCATAGTTCAGGGGCCACCACTGAGAAGGCCCTAGATCTCATCACTACCCTCCGGGCCTCCCTGTGAGTTGGAACCCAGAGGAGGGCCTTCGTAGCAGAACGTAATGTACGGGCCGGTTCATATCGGAAGAGGCGTTCCGCAAGGTATCGTGGTCCCGCACCGTATAAGGCTTTATAGGTCAATACCAACACTTTGAATCTAGCCCAGAAACATATTGGCAACCAGTGCAAGTGGGCCAGAACAGGTGTTATATGCTCGGACCGCTTGGTCCTTGTCAGCAATATGGCCGCCGCATTTTGCACTAGCTGTAGCTTCCGAACTGTCTTCAAAGGTAGCCCTACGTAAAGCGCATTACAGTAATCCAAACGTGAGGTTACCAGAGCATGTACTACTGCTGTAAGGTCCTCTTTACTCAAATAGGGACGTAGCTGGGCCACCAACCGAAGTTGGTAGAACGCATTCCTAACCACCGAGGCTACTTGAGCCTCAAGTGAGAGGGAAGAGTCTAAAGAGACTCCCAGACTACGAACCCGGTCCTTTAGGGGGAGTGTAACCCCATCCAGGACAGGGTATATATCCACCATCCGATCAGAGAACCCGTCCACCAACAGCATCTCAGTCTTGTCTGGATTGAGCTTCAGTTTGTTAACTCTCATCCAGTCCATTGTCGTGGCCAGGCAACGGTTCAGCACATCAACAGCCTCACCTGAAGAAGATGAAAAGGAGAAGTAGAGCTGCGTGTCATCAGCATACTGATGACAACACACTCCAAAACTCCTGATGACCTCTCCCAAGGGCTTCATGTAGATATTGAAAAGCAAGGGGGACAAGACTGACCCCTGCGGGACCCCATATTGGAGAACCTGCGGTGTCGAGCAATGTTCCCCAAGCACTACCTTCTGGAGACGACCTGCCAAGTAGGAGCGGAACCACTGCCAAGCAGTACCTCCAACTCCCAACTCCGCGAGCCTCTCCAGAAGGATACCATGGTCGATGGTATCAAAAGCCGCTGAGAGATCAAGGAGAATCAACAGAGTTACACTCCCTCTGTCTCTCTCTCCCGACATAGGTCATCGGACAGGGCGACCAAGGCTGTCTCAGTGCCAAAACTCGGCCTAAAACCCGATTGAAATGGATCTAGATAATCGGTTTCATCCAATAGCGCCTCCAATTGGAAAATAAACGATCCCTCTGCCTGCCCTGTAGATATGATCTCAAAAGTCCTCTGCCTGCTTTTAAGAGGAAAAATCAGCATTTCCCACCACCACAACCCTGGAGTAGGGATGGGGTGTAAACAGTGCCTTTTACTTTGCATAGATCGTTTTATGCACAGGGGATGGCACTGGAGTGGGGATGACTGGAAATACTGATTGTATGTGTGCATATGCATGCATGCTTCTGCATGTGTGTTAGTGTGAGATAATGTATATATCAGTGTTTGTGTGTGTGTGTGTATGAGGGAGAGAGTTCTGTGAGACTGCATGTCTGGTGAATGTGTGTGCGCTGTGTCTGGTGAATGCATACTATATGTGAGGTGCATGTGCAGTGAGTGTAAGTGTGTGTTCTGTATGTGTAGTGTGTGTGCATTGGCCACACTCACTACTGCTATGTGGCCCTTGGAGCAGTGGCTTACTTTCAGTGCAGCCCTTGGGCCAAAAAAAGTATCCACCTCAGGCTAAAGGTTGGGAGGAGTGAAAATACAATATATGTCAAGGTGGAAAATAAGATATTTAGTTGAAGAACTGAACAGCTGCAAAACAGAGAAGAAACTGAAACACTAAGAGAAATGGAATGCTGGAAAGTGTTAGAGAGCACAATTGTGGTACTGTAGCAAAAAGGAAGGAGGAGAAGACCACAAAAGGGACCCACTAGCTAGACTGAGGAATGCAACTTTTGAAGTATTGGCTGGGTTAGGAAAGCAGAAAGTCTAGAACACGTCTAGCTCAGTGCTTTTATATCTGTTTATGTTTATTTGTTCTAATGCATAAATATTCAAACTGTAAAACTATAAAAATCATTTTCTCAAAAACGGTTTAATTTGTTGCCTTACAAAAGCGCTAAGTAAAAGCACACTTTTTATTTTTTGGGGGGGGAAATCTGAGGTCTCATTAAGTCATGCCATGCCTAAGTGTGACATCAATCTATTCCAGGTGTGGGGAACCTTTGGCCCTCCAGATGTTGTTGAACTACAACTTATAATCCCTGGCCATTGGTCATGCTTGCTGGGTCTGATGGAAGTTGTAGTTCAGCAACATCTGGAGGGCCAAAGTTTCCCCATACCTGTTCTACTCCGTATAGGGACTGTACTGTGTCAATTAAGTCCAAAACGTTAAAGGGCTGTTTACGGGAGGCAGCCAAAGTAAAAGAAAAAATATATCCACTTGGTTGCAGTGGTGATGAAAAGGAAAAAGATGGGTTGGGCAGGTTTGCTTGCTTCCCTTTTCTGTGATGGTGCAGGCAACTGCCCCTGCCATCACACAATTGAACCAGGGAACTCTAGATTAATGTTGGTTTACCAACCAGGATTTTAAACTAGGAACAATTTGTGGTTTAAATACCTGGTTAGTAAACCAACACTAATCTAGAGCTCCACTTTTTAGATATAATACTGGTTAAAACAGAGCAGGATTTAAGCATAGGCATGCAAGGGGAGGGGGAGAAGTGTTGACTTGCTAAACTAGGGGTTATCAAACTGTGGTCCCCAGACCACTAGTGATCCATGAGCTTCATTCAGGTTGTCCACAGTGTGTCTGTAAAATATTATTAAAAATCATACAGCATCTAGCATAGTGCATTAAAATTACTACAACAGGTAGAAAAATCATTAAGCGGTCCACTTAATGAAGAGTATCAGCAATTTTCAAGTGGTTTGTAGGGGGAAAAGTGTTACTGCCCCAAAGGGCAACTGAAGTCTGTTGCTATATCTAACGTTAAATTAGAAATTAATTTCCTCATTTTTTATAGCAGCTACATGGTACACTTAGATTTAGCAAAGAATACTACTGGTGACCTTCCAACAGCAATGCGGTCTTTTGTGGCTATTATTAACATGGCTGTTGGAGTTACTGTAGTTAGAGGCTTTTGGATTCAGTCATTTGACTTATTGCCTTCACTACTTTGAAAGATCATTTAGTGGTGCAACTCTACTGTGCCTATTATTACAAATTTTACCAAATTGTAGGACTAAAGAAAAGCTACAAAGAACTACAAAGAAAAATATGCTTCCACATTTTAAAGCAGGGCAATGGGATTTGTTCTGTGCTGAAAAACAAACTAGAAAATGATAAACCAGACAGCCTCAGCTAATTTGCAGGTTTTATTAACTTAATTGGGAAGAGTGACAACATGTTGGGAACTGTGACAAGTTGCAGTTATACCCCTACTCCTTGCCAGACGATTCATCCAGCCAATTGGAATATCCAGTAGCTGCCTGATAATGCCAGGTCAATAACAGGGAACATCACCATGTTCATCAAATTTAGATTGTAAGATCTTGAACCATAATAAACTATAAGGACTAGAACATTACTTTAGAAGGGGTGGGAAAGAGTGAAATTAAATTATTTCATTTTTTGAAATGTTCTAGGATCATAGTTCCTATTTTTGGAAAAAGCAGAAAATTCACTGCAGGCCTAAGCTGCTTCTTTCTGTAAGAAGGTGTTTACTATCTGGCATCAAGCTGATGTTGGGAATGCCTGAATTCAGCAAAAAGAAATCTTAAGTACTGCTAACTGTAAGATTAATGGGGAATACATTATTTAGTTAAGTGATCAAGAATCCTGTTAACAGGGGAATACAAACCAAAAAGAGACAGATACTTTAACTAAAATTTGATTTTTATAATCTTTTTGTTATCCTCAAGCCCTGTTCAAATAGCTGCAAGAATCAGTACATCACCATCAGCAAATGTATAATCAGTGTAACTAGTGGAACCTAAAACAAAATGTTGCAGCATGGAGTGCTCCTGTTCAAGATCTCAGCCAGCCATGCCTTTCCCAATGATACTCTATTCCACGCTCCCTCAGTTTTCTATTTTTCCTCCAAAGGTCATTCAGTGTTCTGTGTCCACCAAACATGATCAATCCTCGTTAAGCTGTTTTGTGGTTCTCCTCCCTTTAGGGTTTCCCCCCATAAATATATTTTGTACAACAGCAAACTCTGAGATTTCCCCAAGCCTGCTGTCTCAAGTGTAATATAACATGTTTCTCCCACTGCACTTCTAAGGAGTCTTTAAAGGGCAGAAAAGTGGCAGAGCTACATAAAGATGCAGTGAAAGACTGGGAGGGATTCTTTTCTCAGCTCCGCGGTACAGGGAAGGGCCATAGTTCAGTGACAGAGCATCTGTTTTGCATGTAGAAAGTCCCAGGTTCAATCCTCAGCATCTCCAGGTAGCACTGGGAAACAAGCCTGCCTGAAACCCTGGAGAGCTGCTGCCAGTCAGTATAGACAGTACTGAGCTAGATGGACCAATATTCAGTGTAAGGCAGCTTCCTATGTTTCTTCGTCCTTTATCACTCATTATCCACTAAGATTTGGAAATAAAATGTTAAGTAAGAGTATTAAGTAAGAGTATTAATGTGTAACTAATGGAATTTAATGGACTGCCTTCAAGTCGATCCCAACTTATGGCTACCCTATGAATAGCGTTTCATGGTAAGCGGTATTCAGAGGGGGTTTACCATTGCCTCCCTCTGAGGCTAGTCCTCCCCAGCTGGCTTGGGCCTGCTCAGCTTGCCACAGCTGCACAAGCCAGCCCCCTCCTTGAACGCAACTGCCAGCTGGGGGGTAAATGGGCTCCTTGGGACTATGCAGCTTGCCCACAGCTGCACAGGTGGCAGGGCACATAACACCTGAGTCACTCACTGTGGAGGTGATCTTTAACTAGTCCTTGACACCCAGGAGACACGAGCAGGGATTTGAACTCACAGACTCTGGACTCCCAGCCAGGCTCTCCTCCCCACTGTGCTATACCAGCTTATGTGTAACTAACTGCTGTTATATGATCTTGATAATATTCCCTAAAAATGTAAAGTGGAGAATCCTAATCTATGCTGAAACGAAACTGTGCAGGTGTTTATATTTATTCTAGACTGGCAAAAAAGCTTCTTAATGTACCACACAGTGTAGAGAACAATTCCCATATCACAGCAATTCATGGGGTAGGGTGGTGAATCTCTGTGAGCTCTGCACATAGATGCACATTGCAAAACCTCTATGGATCCCTCTTAGCTGAGCAATCCAATTTCAGGGGTATGGGGTCAGGGGCATCACTACTGGGGTGTGGAGGGTGCGGCCCGCACCCAGGTGTCACCATGAGGGGGGTGACACCCAGAGCTGCCACGCCCCACGCCGTTGCCCGGCAAGGCTGCTCCAACTCTTTGGAGGCGGGCGGGCGGGCAGGCGAGACCGGGAGCAGCGTCAGTGGGGTGAGGGAGGCGTGCCGGCGGGGCGAGGGAGGCGCGCCGGCATTCCCAGGCCTTCTTCGGCTGGGTGCCCCTCTGGCGCGCACCCTCCCAGGGGCATGGACGGGGTGGCTGGCCTCGAGTGCATGCGCGTGTACACACGCACACAAGCCCAGCCACCTCGTCCATGCCCCTGGGAGGGCGCACACCAGAGGTCCGCACCCCTCCCGCACTCCCGCTAGTGACGCCACTGTGTGGGGTAAATTTATAGCAATATTCCCAAGTGCAGTTTTTCTTCCCCCTATAGGAGTGAGTGGCAGCCATTTAAATATATATATATAGTACGGCTGCAGTCCAATACACACTTACCTGGGAGTAAGTCCCACTGAACCCAATTGCAGCTGCAACCCATAGCATGTCTACTCAGAAGTAAGCTCCATTGGGTTCAATGGGACTTACTCCCAGGTATGTGTATATTGGATTGCAGCCTAAATGAATTTTCTCAGGGACATCATTGAGATAGGAGCTAAATATTTACTCTTTCCCCCCCTAAACACTTTTTTTTTTGCCTGGGGGAGGGTGTAGAGCAAGTTCCAATCCTTTCTCAGTTTATTAAGCCAGCTAAAATATCAGAGAATGATGTGCAAGCTTTCCAGCCTGCATACCATTTGAGATATTTTGCTTGGCCTAATAAAGATATTTTCCTAATATGGTCTTTGCTTTTTTCTTATGGGCCAAAACAGCTAGGATAAGGTGTACATGCTACACACATAACTTATGAAGTGACTTTCACTCCTTTATTTTATTTTCTTGTACATGTTACTTGATTCTGTGGGAACAGGAGGAGAGACAAACCTAGTTAGGTGCTTTCCTTTCTTCCAATGAAGAGTGGTGGCTCTAATGTCAGTGGGACAGTAAATCCACTCCAGGTTTTAGTCCAAAATTTCAAGGAGCTATCCAGAGCAGATTCACTGCCATACTGACATCAGAGCCACCAGTCTCCACTGCTTCCTTCCCAGATTGAATACAAGCTCAAGATGGGTTCTGCTATCTGAGAAGCAAAAAACAAGAGGAAAGTTCATCCCTTTTTTTTTCCTGATTAGTCCTGCCTTCAGTCACCCGACTTCCCATGTGGTTACAGGGTAGGTTGACCTTCTGTTTCAGAGAGAATGTGTATATCAAGCAAAATAAATGTGGGGACCTGCTTCTCTGCAAATGCAAAAAAGCGTTCAGATGCTTCCATTACCTGCAATATTCAATTTACACTCATCCCAATTATATTTTGACATGATACATTATAAAATGTTCCAGTTTGCTGGATACATGATGCTTTTTAAAATTCTTTTTAAACTTCAGCAGATCACTTTACCTGTAGTTATTTTGAGACAATCCGTAGTATTGAAAACAGCATTTTAAAAGAAACTACGTACTGGATAAGTGTTCCAATGCCTAGAAAAAACAAATACTAGAAAAATGTATGCAGGTGTACTACAATACAAGGACAGAACACAGTGACAGAAAAATGTATGCAAGTGTACTACAATACAAGGACAGAACACAAAACACTGTAGATTTTATCTTGAGTATCACTCCATGATCAAAGGATAGGGAGATGACCTTGGCAAGCTGTTTCAAGGTAACACACATACATATATCACATTCAGGTATTTTTTAAACACAAAACAGAGTTCAAATCCTATAAAGGATCTGTATAGCTTTTTTAGGCTATAAATTATATTACCAAACCTAGCTATAAATCATAGAATTAACCACTAAAATAATAATAGAATTATATAAAAATAACCTTTGAGGTCATCTAGTCCAACATTCTTGCTCAATGTAGGATCTGCAATGCACAGCACAACTACAGCATCCTTGGCAGATGGCCATCCAGCCTTTGCTTAAGTACCTCTAGTGATGGTGAACCTTCCGTCTCCTGAGGCAGTCTGTTCCTTTGTCAAACAGCTCTTATAGTTAAGACCGTTGGCAGGCTGCTAGCTACTAGAGCCTGGGAGACACTGTACTCCAGCATTGCCTATGTGATTGTAAAAATGGCTTTAGTGTGATTTATTTGCAAGGCATGAAGGCTAGCAGCATCATGAGAAAGATGCTGGCACAGTTGCATGGATCATCTCAGTGGAGATGTGCAAGTCTTGGGCACATGACATAACTCTGGGCAATGTAATCCAATCAAATGAACATTACAAAAGGGTGCTACTCCATTCTTCAAGTCCAAATGTAAATGAAGAGTGATTAACACCACTGGCTAAGAAAACCCTGCCAGGGTGGGGACATTGCCCCATCCTACCAATAATTGCAGAGCTATATTAGGTATAGGAAAGTCAAGGATGTTCAGGAATGGCACCTTTCCTATATACAGTCAGTACATAATCTGCTTTGAAGCTTTTGTCCAAGCTGTTATTACAATCAATTAAAAACTGGGCTTCTCAGTCCACTCCTTGTTCTGTTTGGTTATTTCCACTCTTGTTGCAAATCACTCTTTTGAAAATCACTCAGCCCCAGATGGAACCTGGGGTCTGGCTCCATTATCTTCCTCTATTTCTCCTTCACTGTTTCTGGTTTCTGCTGCTCTGGGTCCCTGCTTGCTGCAGCTGCTTAAAAGTCATTTTCAGGCCTCCCCTTCAGTTTCTGCTTCTCTGGGTCCCTACTTTCTGAAGCAGAGATTCTTGTTTAGCTGGTTCAAAAGGCCTTTACAGTGCTAATTTTTGTGTGCTTTCCTTGCTGTTCCTGCCTGATCCAGGAATTTCAACGTGCCCCAGGAAAAGGTAACTTTTTGCTCTCTAATCCTGTCTTCTGGAGTTCCTTTGCCTTCAAATTGCAGCCTCCACACCTGCTCTATCTTTCCTTCTGCATTTGGCTGTGCATTAGACAAGTGCTTTAGTCCTTCTCTAATTTAGCCTTTCACTTGGTTTATGCTCTAATGCTTGGCCAAAATGTGCTTCCCTGAAATTTCTACACATTGGTTCTAGTCCTACCCTCTGGAGCAACAGGTCTTCTCCATCTTCTGCATAATAGTTCTTTAGATATTTGAAGACTCCTTCAAAGCCCATTGTTGTAAACCTTTGTGAATCAACACATCCTTTGATTTGGCTTTGGCACAATACAAGATGATCAGAGGACTGGAAACAAAACCCTATGAAGAGAGACTGAAAGAACTGGGCACGCTTAGCCTTGAGAAGAGAAGCCTGTGGGGAGTTATGATAGCACTCGCATACTGGAAAGGTTGCCACGCAGAGGAGGGCCAGGATCTCTTCTCTATCATCCCAGAGTGCAGGACACGAAATAATGGGCTCAAGTTGCAGGAAGCCAGATTTCAACTGAACATCAGAAAAAACTAGAGCTTGGAAAAGTTACTTTTTTGAACTACAACTCCCATCGCCCCAATCCAGTGGCCATGCTGGCTGGGGCTGATGGGAGTTGAAGTTCAAAAAAGTAACTTTTCCAAGCTCTGAAGCTCCTAACTTTTAGAGTGGTATGACAAAACAACCAAAACATCCTAACTGTTAGAGTGGTATGACAAAAGAACCAATTACCTAGTGAGGTGCTGGGCTCTCTAACACTGGAGGCATTCAAGAGGCAGTTGGACAGCCATCTGTCAGATATGCTTTAATTTGGATTCCTGCATTGAGCAGGAGGTTGTACTTGATGGCCTTATAGGCCCCTTCCAGCTCTACTATTCTATGATTTTATGTATCTATGAGGATTATCAGGAAAGACACTATTGTAGAGTGGGACCAACGTTCCATCTCTGACTGCTTCATCATAGCAAGGGACAAAATTTAAATAACTAGAATTAGAAATCACACAACAAGCAATCATACCATTATGCAATGATAGGCAACAAACTATAATACAACAGGATCAATGGCTACTGTGCCAACATGACCTTAAACTAGCAGCTGAGATCTTATCCTCAACTATGAACTCTTCTGTGAGAACAGCAGTTCTATCGAATCAGGTTATAAATGTCATACTACTCAACAATACAATAATAGATGTCAATGGACTCCTCTGGAAGTAATCAGTTTATAAAGCACAGCTCAACTAAACAGAATACACATATGCAGTTTAATGTCAGAATCACTGAAGCTTTACGAAAACATGGAAAAAATTAATGGTTTTATGTTAAAGGCATCTATAGTTTTAATGTCTTTTGTAAACCACTTAGGGTTTTTTTACATCAAGCGATATATAAATTTTAATAAATTAATAATGTTATCAGAATTGCTAATGTTGGTCTATGGATATTTCATGTATTTTACATTACTGACATGATAGGGAAATTAGTCTTTAATTTTCACAGTGTCATTTGCACAGATATGATGCATACTAGTTACCTTATTTGGCAGTTCTTTTATATACTTACATAAATAACCTGTTTTGTATCTACATTTGTGTGTTAGTTAACTCTGTTAAATTAGTGTTGACATTCACTTTTAAATTAGGTCTCTCCGTTGGAGACTGCTAGGAAATCTTATTTATTTATTTAGTGCCTTTTCACAATACACCCCCACATTGTTCTCTGTTTTACTGTCAATACATCTATAACACATATCCTGAGTTCCTGTGAGCAAAACACCAGTCATGAGATCCTTCCACTAGTGAAAGGGCAGAGGAGGTTATTTTCCCCTGATTCTCTCTCCCCTCCCCCTAAAATCCATCTGTCCTCTAAGTGTCTGTTCCACAGAGTTGTGTTGGGATGGCGGGAGGGGGCTGTGTTAGAGAATCGGCAAAAATTGCTTTCTGCCAGCTGGAGCCTCCATTGGATCGAAAGCCCTTTCAGAAATGGAAGGACACTTAGAATCCAAGCCTTTGAGTATGTATATCAAAAAAATCAACATACACCAAAGCTATGAAATATAATCACAATTTACTTGTACAGACCAAATATCATTATATAAACCCAAAGCCAGCTAGTTACATTACAAATTGATCCTCAGGTCTTTATGATTCATGACCAAATGTCCTTCCCTGAAACTCTCCAGTTAACAATGATCCCAATAGAACCCAAAATTAAGAATTAAAGTAATATCCACTTTAAGATCTCCTCTTCTGTCAGCATTGAGTTGATCCAAATAGTTTGATGCTTTTTGGAAAATTCATCACCAAACATTACTCTTTTGCTAAAAATATAACATACAGGATGTGATTCTTTTTTTAAAAAGCCTGTAAAAAACATTTTCATTGTAAGACTGAAGTAATAGGCTTTAGCTCTTATGACTTTAACTTCTTATATCATAAAAATAAGAAAGTAATTGAACAAGAGAGTTACTTGCCATTGCATCAAATGTTCCCAGACTATCAATTGTACAGTAATACCTCAGTTAACAAATCCTCCAGGAATGAAGCGCCTTTTAACAAAGGCTTTTTCAAAGGTGAAACTGACAGGCTTTGCTTTGCTATGGATAGACATTCAAGCCTGTGCCTTTACTTTAAGGTGAAACTGAGCCATATTGTCTTTGCTTTGCTGTCAACAAACTGATAAGCCTGTGCCTTTGCTTTGCTAGGGTGAAACTGACAAGCCTGTGTGTTCGCTTTGCATTAAAGAGATCTCTTGCTTTCTCCCAGGGCTGTGAAGAGAAGGATCCAGTACCATTCAGAGGGGGGGGATGGGGTCAACTGGCACCCTTTAAAGCCCTGTTGAAACAGCCCCCACCATCTATGAGTGGGTGTAGGAACCTATCCCTATTCTTTTCATGTTATTCTTAACTCTGGTACCAAAGTTTCCATTAAAGAAGTAATGTCCAGGAATGCATCTACTTTGTTAACTAAGGCATAACTGTATTGATTTTCTTCAAACGTCATCATGCAACTTGACCATTGTATCATGTGGAATAGAAACTAAAATATCTAGTTTCATGCCTCAAGCCTGGTATTTTACAAACTTAGTCTTAAAAAGAAGAAAATAATATTCATAGGCAACATAGAACAGTTGTTTATCCTAAGAGCCTTAGGTAATATTTCAAAATATTTTATTGTTCTTTCTAATTTTATCATCTACCTCTTCCAGTCTATTTTGTAACTTTAATAAGCAATTTTTGTTTCTTATACATATTCACTTATTTTTCCTACATTTCTTTTGTATTTTCTCATATTCACTTTTTTATTCTAAATTTCTTTTTATATTTTTTCATAATTAGTATTATTCTTCCCAATAAATCTATACTCTTAATTTTATTCATTTTGTCTGCATTTTTATCAAAAGGTCCTATTTATCAGTATTTTGAAGCTATTCTAGTCCATTAGTAAAACAAAATAAATATTTTATTGGTCAAGAGGTAAGACAGAACTTAACTCATTGTTATCTTTTGGTTCACATATCTTGTTGAATTTAGTTGCCATTTGATCTAAGCTTAACAACTTCCGCCCAGTCTCAAACCTGCCATTCTTAGGCAAGACGATTGAGCGGGTGGTGGCGAAACAGTTGCAAGCACACTTGAAGGAAACGGATTATCTAGATCCATTTCAATCGGGTTTCAGGCCTGGGCATGGGACTGAAACAGCCTTGGTCGCCTTGGTAGATGATATGAGGAGGGCATGGGATAGGAACGAAGGTACCTTCCTTGTCCTCCTTGATCTCTCAGCGGCTTTTGACACCGTTGACCACGGTATCCTTTTGGACCACCTGAAGAGGCTGGGCATAGGAGGCACTGTATTACAGTGGTTCCGGTCCTTCCTCTCTGGTAGGTACCAAAGAGTAGCACTGGAGGAGGAGGTTTCAGATCCGTGGCCTCTCACTTGTGGGGTGCCACAGGGTTCTATCCTCTCCCCGATGCTATTCAACATCTATGTAAAGCCGCTGGGAGCAATCATCAGGAGATTTGGGCTGCAGTGTCATCAATATGCAGATGACAAGCAGCTCTATCTCTCATTTAAATCTTCACCGATGTTGGCTGTAGAAACCATGTCCAAGTGCCTGGACTCGGTGAGTGACTGGATGGGAAGGAACAAGCTGAAGCTGAATCCTGACAAAACCGAGGTACTGTTTGTGGGAGACAAGGGAGGGCTGGGGGATGTGGACCTGATGTTCAATGGGGTACGATTGCCCCTAAAGGACCAGGTCGGCAGCCTGGGGGTCATTCTTGACTCCCAGCTGTCCATGGAGGCTCAAGTATCGGCTGTGAGCAGGGCAGCGCTGTATCAATTGTATCTGATACGGAGGCTGCGCCCCTACCTTCCCAACCATTTGCTCCCACCGGTGGTACATGCCCTGGTCACCTCTCGCCTAGACTACTGTAATGCGCTCTACGTGGGGTTACCCTTGAAAACGGTCCGGAAATTGCAACTGGTACAGAATGTGGCGGCTTGTATGATCAAAGGTAGCCGCCGACAAGATCATATTACTCCAGTTTTGAAGGAGTTACATTGGTTACCGGTTGTTTACCGGGCCCAATTCAAGGTGTTGGTTTTGACTTTTAAAACCCTATATGGTTTGGGCCCAGTTTATCTGAAGGAGCACCTCCAGCACCGTCAGGGATGCCGCTCGACAAGATCAGCCTCTCAAGACCTTCTCTCGATCCCACCGGTTAAATCAGCTAGGCTGGTGAGGACCAGAGAGAGGGCTTTCTCAATATTGGCCCCCACCCTGTGGAACTCCCTCCCAAATGATCTCCGACATGCCCCCTCTATGATGAGCTTCCGCCGGACTTTAAAGACCTGGCTCTTCAGGCAGGCTTTTGGGATGGGTTGAACTTTTACTGTATGTTTTAATATTTTAATGCTTATGGTATGCTTAACGTCTAATGTATTATTCTGTTTTGTATGTCGCCCAGAGTGGCTGGGTAACCAGCCAGATGGGCGACTAATAAATCCAAGAATAAATCCAAGAATAAATAAATAAATAAATAAAGGTATTGTTTTTATATTTTCCATGATCTCCCAGGTGAATCAAATATAAGCAAATCAATTAATCCATCAATTGCTCTTCTGCAGAGATTAAATCAATATATTAATCAGTCTCAGTTAAACAGACTATCACATTTAATTTAAGCAAGCAAACATTGAAACAGATATCCAACAATCTAATCATCACTCGTAAAAGAAATATTTTAAGAGCCATTCAGTAATGTCACATTATTACAAGACAAAACTATCACAAAGAATTAGAGAAAAATGTTTTCAAAAAACGTTTTCAAAAGCAAAACCCTCCAAATCTTAGTAAGCAGAACAGCAATGACATCATCAACAACGACAACCTTAAAACTTTTGGTATATCCAAAATGACCACTATTTGCTACAGGATCTGCAATTTTTGTTTGCTGGTTTATTAAGTATGGTTCCAAAAAAGCAGTAATAGTCCTACTTGCCTCCTCTAGGATGCACACCTTAACATGGTGAGGGGGTTTGAGAGTGTTGAAGAAGCTGACAGCAATGCAGTCAGGAGTCTAGACAAAGAGGCTAGACTCCTAGCAGGGGCACCCAAGGTGGAATGGTCAAGGCTGAGACACCAGACTAAGATGCATCCA